>NW_027526259.1:347532-586099 GCF_048455015.1 Haemaphysalis longicornis | reverse complement strand
GCGAGCAATTTTTATTTCTAGTTCGCACGCCCAATGCTACTTTTTCTAGTTTCGGTTCTATTATTGCGCGCCTAGGGGCAGTGGCGCTGGGGAAACACTCCTCCTCTCATTTTTTTTTTCTTTTCGCTTCTCTCCGGCGCGCTGGGGGCGCGCTACAGTGAACTAGAATGTATTGATCATTCTAGTTCACTATAGGGCGCGCATGCGCGATAACGGTCACCGCAGTTGCTGCTTCCGCACGGCGAGCGGCGAGGGCCGCGAGGCCGGCGCGCGTCTCATGTAGTGGGCGATTTCTCGTATGTGCTCCCTCGGACATTACCGTGCTACAAAAGGGACGCCAAGAACACCAGGATGAATCGTAACGCGAAGACTCTGAGTGCTGTTAGCAAAAGGTGAGAACGTCGTTCGTATGCCGTACGTGAAGCTGAGCTGAAGGATGGGACTTGTGTCGTGCGTGTGCTGTGCTTGAAGACAGACAACCTTGTCTGTGTTGTATTGGTCATCGGTGTTTCTCGCCGCACGTCGCGTTCGCGCACGTAACGCGAATAAAGTGTTCAAGTGATATTCGAGCTGGCGTCGTTACTGCTCAAGCGGCGTGGCTTCGTGCCGGTGGAGCGAGGCCGGCGAGGCTTGCCCGTTGGAGGCAGCGGGGTGGCGGCGGCGGTTGCCGGGCTGGAATGGGGGGGACACGAGGAGGGGGGAAGGAATCCAACCGGCATGAGAGGGGAGAATTTACCTCTCCCCCACGCAAACTGCGCGCCCTCGCATTGTTGCCATGGCAATTATAACGCCTTCAAAGCCAACATGGCGGTGGCGTTGCTAGGCCAACAACAACGCAGTAATGTTTCCCCAGGCTCACCAGGGGAGCATATGCCGCATGAGTCGCAATTAGCCCGGACGCTGGGTTGAGTCCGCCTGCTTGCCGGCAGCATCCCTGGTGTGCGCGCGCGTGCGTGTTCATGAACACGCACGCACGCGGACTGACGAGTGTGAGTAAGAGTGAGTGTGTGCCCCACGCGCAGGGAGCCCCGCTCACCAATCGAGTCCCACTCATTATTCGCGAATCGCGAGTGCGAGAACTAGCAAATCATGGGGAGCCTGCTCACCACTAGCGAGTGAGAGTGCCCCTTGCCGGGAACCCCGCACTCGCGAGGTAGGCGCCGCGCGCTGTGATGGTTGGCAAAACTGGGCGCCACGCGCGAACGCACACATAGGAAAATATATTTTAAATGCAGAGCATTGCAGTAACTCACGATGTCACCCGCGTTGACGTCCGTCGTAGTCCGCGTGCACCGTCGTTGTCCGCACCCCTCCCCCTACACTATATAAAAAAAATTACTATCCGGCGCCTGGTTTCGATCCCTCGACACTGCGGGCGGAACGCAATGTGCATGGTGCTCTACCCACTGCGCCACAAAGCCGACACAGAATGGGAGGCTACGAACGCGCCTTATATCCTTGACTCATTCAAACTACGTCAAGAAGCTGCTGATACAACGCATTCACTACCGCCAACTCCCCAAACACTAAACGTTAACGCAATACACCCACCCCCTATGCGACGCATTTACTCGAGTCCCCCTCGCGGGGAGATGGGCCCAATTTTTTTCCTCACCCACTCATTCACGCTCATGCTCCCCAGTCGCCCTCACTCGCACTCACGCGCACTAAGCGCTCTCCACCACTCGCACCAGCTCGCTCGACTATCTGGACCGAAAGCTGTGACTATCACACTAAGCAGGACATGGTTACAGAACTACAAGCTTCGGTAAGCACACTAGAGGGTGTTTTACACGATCTAGGCCTTGAATCAGACCCACAAAAAAACGAGCTTCTGGTTGTGAAAAACTCCAAAGCAAACGCTCACACAGAGGATGCCATTTTTCATATTGACGGAAGGGTGATAGAGGCAGCGAGAGGATCAGTTCGCCTTCTTGGCCTTCTCCTCTGTAGCAGTGGCAATATCCAAGGCCTGGTTGTCACAGTTAAAGGGACACTGAAGTGATATGTAAACATTGCGAGATTACTAGCGCAAATTGTAGTCCGGAGTCCCCAGGCCATGTTTCGACGACTCTGGGTGCGTTTACGCGATTTTATTTAGTAGAAAAATCAATTCGAACATGCTGTCCTCCTCTCTTTACGCTCGCCCATTTTCTGTGGCGTTTTCGTGTGACGTCAGCAGGAGAGGAGCTGACAATTGGCTGCGCTACTGCACGGCTCGCCGACCTTCCGCGACCGAGTCAGTCGGACCACCGTTTAGTCCGCCGGCCGCCGACGGGTCGTCGCAATTCGTTCGATCAGTTGAAACTAAGCCACAACACGTTTGGGAATGGAAGAATGTGCCTTTCTTTACTTGGTTAGTTTGTACACTGTATCTAGCTCCAGGTCAAGGTCGCTTCACACAAGCGCACATGCGACGCTTCGCTGACTGGTACGCCAGTAGGAAAATATAAGGCCTCTTGAAGGCGGGAGAAGAGTCAGCGAAGTCAATATAGGTACTAAGGAAATAAAATCAACTGATATTTTTACCGTACAGCGTAAAACTAGGGTGCGGGAAGCACTTTTTCGCGCAGGGCGAACAAGCACAGCGGCCAGCAGCACGACTACGCATCTGCGAACGCTTTTCCGTCTAAGAAATGCAATTGCTACACGTGAGATATTGTGGAAACTTGGGGGATGCTTACTGCACGAGCGCAAAACAACAAATAGTCACCTAAGCTGCTTGGAATGCTAAAACTAAATAAAAGTGTAAACTGGTTATACATTACATACGTTATATTTCCAAAGTCGGCAGCGCTCTCCCGTGGCTGAGTGGTTTGGAGCGCTAGGTATCTAAGCGCTTCTGTTTTGCAAGTCACAAGTTCGAATCCCCGCGGGTGTGTGCTTTTTTTTTATAAGTTAACTTTTTCGTTTTCCGCCGATGTTTTCTATACTGAGTTCACCTTTTTTTTGTGCCGCAACGTTCATTGCTCCACGAACTAGTTCACAGAACGCGCGCAGGCTGGCACTGACGCGCTAGCGAGTTCTCGTTGGCGTGCTGTTGCCATAAAGCACCGACTGCTTGCGGGCAGTGGGCACAGGCCAGAATCAACAGACCCTTGGCGTGGTGCGAACACGCTTTTTACGATACAGGCATGAGTGAGGCAAGCTCCAAATATAAGGGAAAAGCGCATGGCATTTGAGCGTCTGCGGGGACGCGGAGGGCGTTCATGCACTGCGTAGGCCTCGGCTAGTGAATGCTACGATTCCAAGCTGTCCTGGGAGGCTTATCTTATGCATTTTACAGCCGACAACATGGCAGAAGCGCGGTACGATGATTACTGAGATATTGAGAATGCCAATCCAACACGCCATTGGTTGTGTTTTACAGAACCGAAACCGAAACTTGTTTGATTGCTAACCTTGGGCATCGTCCAATCACGGTGCCCCCTCCTCCCAACGTCACAGACTTAGTTGGTGCGGCCGCCGCAAACCGCGCATGGTAGTTTTTCTTCTTTCGCGCTTTGTAAAACAATTACCGATTTGTCAACCGGGCAAACGATTAAAAGTGAGCTAATTTGGGCCAGTCTACGCAGTGCAAGCAAAAACGAGAGCTTGACAAATTCACTTCAGTGTCCCTTTAAGACAAAAATGGAAGCAGATGCTCGCACTTATGTTCATTTGTCCACTAAGTATACAGTGGAGCTAATCAACGTGCATGCCTCTCCATGGCTGGAGCTGTCGTAATTGGCACAATGACATATGGCGCCCCCATCTATGGCTTCAATAAGACAAACCTTGAAACTCTTCGTGCTCTACATAGAGCTACACTGAGAGCAATTACCGGCCTACCAAAACAGAACCGAATGGACGCCCTCGAGCGTGCTGTCCCCCCATACTGTTATGTAATGTACGATGTCAGGCTGACACTAAACGCAGCTTCACTAGGCAGGTCATTGAACTCATGGCATGGGACGCCCAAAAGCCTCCCCCGGAAGTCCCTCTACCGATTGTGTTGGCACTTACGACGTTCACAGACAATGCTCTAGGGCACAGTTCCATAGCGATACCACAAACCAAGTGCCATTCAAGAAAACGTCGAATTCGGCCCCTACAGAACACGAAACGCAAAGGGCAAGTGGAGATTTTCACAGATGCAAGCATTACACCGAGTACTGCTCGCACTGCATGGATATGCCCGGAAGAAACATCGTTAAACGTCAGCTCTGCACTCTACTATAATAATGCCACTAGCGTGGAAGGCGAATTGTACACCCGGCCCCCTGGATACGTGCGTATCCTGACAGATTCGTTTGAGGCTGTACGAACCTTTATCCTCCAATCAAATAGTCAACTCTATTTTGCTGCAAACTGAACTCCTCAGAGGACAAGGTGTACAGTCGCCAGCAAAAGTTTGCGGGATGTGCAGTGCGTGGCCGAGCGGCGCAAAACTGCATTGCTGCGCCATCTGCAGCCAGCGAGCGCCGGGTCGACGCTCAAGGAGCTTGCGGGCGAGGCGCGCTTTGCGCATGCCTGGCCTTTATTTGTTACCGGCCATCTATCATTGCTCGCTTGCCCGCAACATGCTTTTGGGGCCCTATTCTCGACTGCACAAATTGCCGGCATTTCGCCCATGTTTTTTTGCGTAAGCATGACGTAAGCAGTCAGTGACGTGCTGCACCTATAGCTATGACGACATGCAGTGTAATTTGACGAGTCACTCATAAAGATCGCTACCAAGGTATAAAATATTGTGCAAGAAAGATATAAAAACACTTGGCATGTACTATAAAAATTAAGACGGTAGCTGAGGCTGACAAGAAAAACACATTTCTGGAGGTCAAATTTGGCGCCAACACCACAAGGCGATCGAGTAACGTTGATCCAAAAGCGAGCGAAAGGCGGATGTCGAGCTAAAGAACATCACACAATTTTTTTACCGCATCTATTTATTTCTTTCAATCGCTTTTATTAACATAACTAGGTTCTCTGCTTCAATGCAAGCTTTGTTGCGTTATCACCATCCCTGCCGCCACCGCCGCCACGCCATCGTCTGCTGCTATGTTACAAGTTTATGGCGTGATCACAGAAAAAGACGGCCGCGACCATCGCTTCTATGACACATAAGAGCAGCGAAGCGCTGCGCCTGATAACCGCGGAGCGCACCGATGTCGCCGATTCACTCATTCGTCAAGCTCGACTGCAATCAGCGCTGTAATGAACTAAATAGTCACTTTTCATTGTTATTTTTCTCTTGAGTTCGATCATGTGACCCAACAGCTTACTAGGACAAGTATGGACAAATGTCATGCATTGGGTTCTCTTTGTCATGGAGAGGCTTGTACTGCCCTCTTATGTTGCGGTTACGCCAAACAAATAATTTTTCTTTCATTGCCAAACATAAAAGCAAAATACTGCATGTTATTTGTATGTTCCATGATCGCTGACTTGGAAGCAGTTGAAACTATAGTTTGTTTCGCTAGGAAACATGCTTTAAACAGCGCGCATGCGAAACTGCGCCTGCTGCAAATTGCCGCACATTTCGCGGCGCCGTAAGCCGGGGCAATATTGTGCCCTATTTTGCTTGTATTTTGCGACAAAAACAGCCGCCATTTTCAAGCTGTTACGTAGCATTACGTCACTTTTACGCAGGCTGAAGTTGCCAATGCATGACGTAATCGTTCCCGCCATCTGTTTAAATTACGTCACGCCTTCTCAGCTAATCACAGAGGGGGTGTGTATTACAAGCAGTATTGTTGTTGAATAGCAAAGACAGGCTCACGTTGTCGTGTCCGCTGCATTTAGTCTGGTTTTTCATTGCCGGCCAAGAATTATGCGCCTTTAGTAACGAAAAATAAGGCAAACTTTAGAACTGGTGTCCGTAGACGACATGAAACGTCAAAATGACGACAACACACACAACCGCTTTGTCAACCGGAAGCACGTGACCAAAATTGAAAGCCAATCAGAAAAGACTTCCGGAAAATTGCCTGAATTGCCGGCAATTTGTGCAGTCGAGAATAGGGCCCTTGATGTTCGCGGCATCCGCGGCGGTGCCGCGTGACCATCGCCGTTGTTCTGCTACCACTGGTGCTACAAAATATGTAGCCCGCGCCCGCCGTTTGCGCGGCGCGCATCATTGAATGAACCTGATCTTGCAAGTCATGTAATGGTCGAGTTTATAATTTTCCTTTAGAGGAGCTATTTAGGCTACCTGTCGGAAACTGCGTCCGTCGACGGGCTGCATAGAAAAAAGTCGCGTTGCCAAATTTAATCTGGCGGCAAATACAGCTTTCTGGTGAATGACTTAGCGCTGTCTATGTAGGTATCATGTTAAACATCATACTGAAATTGGCCGTGAGGACGATGTTAGGATTACACCGAATCACATTTACTTGCCATAGTTAGTTTTTAGGGAAGCTGTCAGCGATACAGAATAACTGTCTGTAAAAGGGCTGTAACTCTTGTTTTGTCGGAACTACCCCAAAACAAATTTTGATAATTAGCCGCTGAGACGACAACGGCAATTATAGGTTAGCTGACAGTTTATCGGAGCTTTGGTTAAAAATAAAATATATTTCGTGCTCAACCAGCATTGCCTCTTGAAAAATAAGGTCGGGTTCAGACTGTTCCCGCAACTGTCGTAATAACTTTAAAGAATAACGTCATTTCACGTCTCAGCCAACCAAACTGCGTGCCACGCCGTCTTTTGTTACGTCCCGAGATTTTGTTACGTCCCTTTTGCTTCAGTAGTCTGATCATAGCCTAAGATTTATTAAATGTTGTCCGCCGCGCAGACGGCGGCCGCGGGCTACGTATTTTGTTGCACCAGTGATAGCAGAACGACGGCGATGGTCACGAGGCGCCACTGTGGCTGCCGCGAATATCAAAAGCATGTCGCGGGCAAGCGAGCGATGAGAGATGCCCGGTAACAAATAAAGGCCAGGCATGCGTAAAGCGCGCCTCGCACGCCAGCTTCTTGAGCCTCGACCCGACGCTCGCTGGCTGCAGATGGCGCAGCAATGCAGTTTTGCGCCGCTCGGCCACGCACTGCACATCCCGCAAACTTTTGCTGGCGACTGTACATGGCCGTATAGATCCCATGAAACACAAGTTGTCTTGAAGACGTCTTGAAACAGCCTGAAACAGCTACAATCGTGTACCTCTACGTGAAGACATCTTGCAAACGTTTACCGCTAGCAGTTTCGAGAAGTTTATTTGTAAACGTTTAAAAGATGTCTTGCTGAGAACAACACAAGCATATGCTACACCAAGAGGTTTTAAAAACGTCGCTTGAGAGAGGTTTATCCGGAGACATGGTAAAGAAGTGTTACCCGAGCCTATTTGTTTTTTACGCGTATTGACACTTTGAAAACCACTCATGATAAATTTACTAGAAATGGTTTCCTTGTCATTTGCGCTTAAATACGTCTGAACACGCCCCATCTCAAAACAAACATAAGCACACTCATGCTCTACACTTCTATAGTAAAAAATCCCAACATCCAACTTCCGCAAGAAATCACCTACATTTTCTATCTCTACTATGCTTTTTTAAAAACATCCAAGCCAGATGCTTTCTTTGTGATCCATTTTACCCACCGTGGATCTTCAAATCTGCCTATTCAATGAAATCACTGCAGCTATTTTTCAGGTTAAGGCCTTGATTGTTGTAAATTGTGTTGCTAAAACCACATTACTTTTAATTTGCGCTATCTCTGGTCCTCCTCGCAATTCATGAACTGCACCGTATGCGGTACTGTGAGGGCTGGGCGTGGAGGCTGGGGCATTCAGGTGGCATGGCGAGGCGAATGGGAGTTATTTAAAGGAAAGCGTTTATTTGAACATTATACAACACGATTGACCACACCAGAGGCGACCACAAATGAAGCACAAACAAGCAAGCGTGTCCCAGACCTCGCATGGGCCTGGAGCTGCGTGGCGCAATGGCACTGAAGGTGACGCTAGTGATCACCCAATGACTACGGCACATGTGGCTGCTCGCACCCCGCCCATTTAGTTGACCACGTCTCGTGGACAGTAATATCCGCACATTGTCCACAACAGGCACAACACTGATACACACGGGGGAAACACTGCCGCACGCTTCACTCGTGCACCAAGTCATCTAGGTGGCTAGACAGCCAATAAGCGCATTGTACCGTTTAAGCTGTGGCTGCACTGACTGCAGAGGTGAGTTTACACTGTCCTGCTTCCTTGCACTGGCAATTTCATGCACACTGAAGCGTGGTAACGGCCTTAGCCTTAGCTTCGAGGTTTGTGAAAGGCGTGCCAGTTGTCCTTGGACAGGAGGTTGCCGACAGCCTCTCAAACAGTCTCATGGAGCTGCATGTGGCACACAGTATGCCACAATTGCTACGCAGGAAGTCCTGGCTCGTTTTGTAGCCAAATGCTGAATGGCCGATGCTGCTGCCAAACTTTTGGGCACGGGCTTTGTCCAGCTGAAGTACATCGATGCCACTCACGAAGTGGTCCGCTAGGTGCGGCACAAGTTGTCCTTGGTCTCTTATGGTACCACGGACGACTCGAGTTGGGCGTTGGCTGCTGCACAGGTCACGGCTGGTTGGCGCTGTTGACGGGCTTGGAACCTGTAGGTGGCTGGCTCACGAGCGTTTTTCACTTTTTCTGTCCATGGACAAAGTTTTGGGCATGCTGGGCTTGCTGTTGGCTGGGCTGAAAGTAGTTGGCAGGTGGTTCACCGACGGTATGAACTCTTTCTGGCTGTTGAAGGAATTCTGTATGTGCTTGACTTCCTTTGTGAGAACTGGCCTGACAGAACTTGGTTTCGCCACCCACCCGCGTCAAGCGTACGGCATCCGGGAGGCTCAGAAGGAAGCGGAGGGGGCCACAGAAGCCGTACTGTTTGAATGGAAGGAACTTGGTTTCGCCACCCACCCGCGTCAAGCGTACGGCATCCGGGAGGCTCAGAAGGAAGCGGAGGGGGCCACAGAAGCCGTACTGTTTGAATGGAAGCTCCTGGCCTTTACTCGTTTTGAATTCGCACAGAAGCTGTAGAGTTAGCGGTTGCTTGGCTCCGATGTGCAAGGCACGGATGATGGCTTTGATTGTGGCACATTACATTCCCCTTTGAAAGCCATGGTTAACTCGGGGCCCCTGAGTTTTTAGGAACTGCTTGCCTTCTACATCGTACCGGTATGAGCTCCGACTGTAGGGCAACGCGCAGCAGGTAAACGCGGAGCTTCATATCAGTTATACGGTCAAGATCATCGCTGTGGCAAGCACAAACAGCTCTGTGTTCGGCCAATGTACCTTTTATAACTGCGTGCTGGCTGGGAGTGGGCTGGCTGCGAAGCGGGACGATGGAATATTGGGATGATGGCGCGCGAACACCGCGTCGGTTGCGACGGTGTCATGCGACAGGGGCACTTGTTGAGGGCAATGTTTGGGCTACTAACACTTGTCATGGCGGCTGCTCTGGCAAAGGCAACGGATCATGTTGCAGGCAGTCTTTGGCACTGTGTCTGGCAAGGCTAAGTACCGTGGCTGGGTCTAGCGTCAAAGGCACCGCGGCGGAGGAGGCCTTTGCTTCAACCGGGGGGCTAGCTTCATGCTGCTTCCGAATGTCGGCTTCCAGTCGCTGAATGAGCTCTTCTTTGAAACCGGCAGTGTCCAGCTGTCGCCGTGCCAATTCTTTCCGTATGAGGTCGATGAATAGGCGCGACATTGCCACTGAGACGAGCCGCTCCCACACAATTCCCGGCATGATATTCCGCCGATCCGGATACACGCAGGCGGTCACACACAAAACACAATCTCGCTGGAGCGTCCGCCAGCAAGCAAGCGCAGACGCGCACAAGGAGGCGAGCGAGTGAACGGCGCAAAACGCTTGGGCGAGGAAGACAAAATGGTGCACTGGCTGTCGAACTGGTCCAACGGCGAAAGCCGGCTTAGTTACCCCGTTGCCGTACTTGCGTGGCTGCGTGGTTGCACAGAGGCTCGGGCATCGACTGCGCAAGATGTGAGGGCTGAGCGTGAAGGCTGGAGCATTGAAGAGGCATGGCGAGGCGAATCGGACTGCAATGTTTTGTGAACCACGTGAACTGCGTGAACTAACGAGCGCGTCCCAGACCTCGCTTGGGCTGGAGGCCTGGAGCTGCGTCGGCGTAATGGCACTAAAGGTGGCGCTAGTGATTAGCTAGTGATTATGGCATAGGCTGGAGCACTGATCTCCACAAGTGGAGATCAGTGGGCTGGAGTCACGGTGTAGGAAGGAGCATAGAGTTTCTCACTAGCTTACTACTCTATGGGAAGGAGAGGTGACTGATCGCCTCGGAGGCGCAGCAGAGTAGCTCCATGGAGAACTTGTTCGGGTTCGCCTTCTTTCTACCAGAGGGCGCTGGGAGTATCGGGGCCATGCGAGCCGCGGACGGTGCGTGCTAGGGCGGCTCCGGTCTTTTCGGTACAGGACGTTTCGGTACGGGGCGTTTCGGTACGGTCTTTTCGGTGCACGGACTTTTCGGGACACGGTCGTTTCGGGACACGGGCGTTTCGGGACACGGACCTTTCGGGATACGGGTGTTTCGGTATAAAGACGAATTTCGGCAAGCGCTTAGGCGGAGCGCGTTGTTTACGGGGTGGTTGCAAGCACGCAATTCGTACCTATTTATTACAGATGTTCTTGTTCGCGATTCTGCGTTATTTTAGGCAAGGTGATGGTTTTGTAGCCTTGTTAGAAAAAAAAAAGATTGTTTATGTATTAAATATTGGCTGAGATATTTGTAGCACTTAGACAACATAATTGTTCATTATTTTGTTTTTTAGTGACTTATTATCACCAGTATCTTATGTAACAAATCAGTGACAGAATCATTGTGTTTTTCACTCGTTTTTGACGACTTTTTATCCCCTGTTTTTTCTTCCAAAATCAGTGAGATCAGAAATTTTTTTTATCACTTAGCGGAGTCCGTGCGATAACGGCTGCGTAAATGAGTGCCACCGCACGGGGAAAGGAACCTGTGATTTTATAAAGTAATGACGAAGACGTTGCAATTTCTAGGTATTCTGTGTTTGTGTGCGTTGCTTTCTTCTAATAACGCAAGTATATATATATGCATTATTAGCAATGCATTAATGGAAGGCACGTATTGTATCTTGCTGCACGCTTCCGTCCCGATTTATTCGTATAGTTAGCAAAGACTGCGGCGGATTTACTGTGTTTAGAATCAAAAGTTGGAAAATTTGGAAGCGCCCCAAACAGAGTTTGGTGTTTGATGGGCACCAGCGTCCTAAATAGAGTTTGCTGTTTGATGGTGTGTGATTTCCTCAATATTTCTTATTGGGGACATTTTTGTGTAAAACAGTGCAATAGACATGTATATGTTCGAAAAAGCTTATTAAGCTTGTAAAAACACGTTGCAAAAAGTAACAACGCAAAACTAGAATAGATATTTGATTCATGTGTGCCCGAGTTCAGCGAAATTCAAATTGCCTTCGTATGCCGTAGTCACCGTGACCGTAGTGGATAGCACTGGTGCACCGCAACATTTTTTTGCCCAAACTGCTGTTTAAATTACTCGCAGAGGTGGCTGCGTCTTCGCAAAGAAGTGTTGAAGCTACGGTCGCTGTTGCGCCCCAAATAGCGTGCATGCACTTCGGCCTTAAAATTCACATACTAACCCGAGACGTCCCTAAGAACCTCTGTTCTTTCGAAAGGGTATTTTCGTTTGAAGGGACCATAAATTCATGCCACTGAAATCCAAGCGCGCGTCGTCCTCGGCTTGGAAAGACGGCACAACATCGAGCTGCAGAATCTACGCTCTTCCTACCAGGTCATCGACGCTGTGACCTGAACCGTCCAGTTCACACTATTCGGCAAGTCTCGTGGATCATTTTCGTGCCTCAATTGCCGCATTTGACCGTTTTACACTGCAAACCGACCTCCCGAAGGCAGCAGTCATGCCCGACGCCCGCTAAGCCTAACAACGGAGTTCCAATCTGCTGCCATGGCAACGGCGCGATCGCCGCCACCGACGCCGCCGCCACGTGCCGCCGATGCATCTCCATCCGAAGCACGCGCTCGGCCGCAGGCCATCGGCCCCACCATCGTCACCGCCTCGCGGCACATGACCTCAGCGATGGATACGGAGTACGAGCCCGATCACGAAAGCGAAGAGCACCAGAATCTCCACTTGCAACTGGGCCAACGAGACGGACGCACAGTCGTCGCGGTCCCCGGCGAGGACCTACAGGCGAGCGACACCGCGGGGTGGTCTCTCGCCACGAGACGCGCGCAGCCGCATCGAGAAACCCCACCGCTACGTGCTAACGGTGAATCTACCGCCAAGAAGCATGAACCACGATCTTCCCAGGCGCAATTCGCGCGAAGAGTTACTGCAAGCATGACGAAGGCCGCCCGCATGCCGGCGAATATTCCCAGAGACGAGCATAAAGTCATTGTACGGCCCCGAGGCGGGCTCAATACCGGCCGCGTGGAAGCTTCGGCACTCATGACGGCAATTATGGCTGCAACAGGCACATCACGAGAGGAAACCCTGCAAGACACAGTGTGCGCTAACGTGGCGCAAAACATTATAGTGCTCAGCACCCCAAGCGAGCAACGAGCAATGAGATACGCTCAACTACGCACGCTTAACATCGGAGATCAAGTATTTGAAGTCAATGCTTACCATGCGGCACCACACGGCACCGCTAAAGGAGTAATTTACAATATAGCAGCCACGGACACCCCCGACGACATTAGGGCTAACGTGGTCAACACGCGCAACCCCACGGCAATTGACGCCCACAGAATAGGCGACTCCAACGCGGTGATCGTCCTATTTCAAGGCCACAAGGTACCTGCAACAGTGAAGTATGGCGCCGTACTCGTGCGCTGCAGCCTTTACCGCCAACATCATCAGGTGTGCCGACAATGCGGCAAGATAGGCCACCGCCAAGATGTATGCCCACAGCCGCAGACGAAAGTATGCTTCGCTTGCGGCAAGCCAAATCCGGGCGAAAATCACGCAGAAGAGTGTAAACCCCATTGTAAACTGTGCGGTGGACAGCATCCATCCGGAGCGCCTGGCTGTACCAATCGCTTCAAGATGCCTTACCTGGTTAAGAAGCGTCGCTGGGAACGAACCAAGCCGACGTCACCAAAGCGAGCGCATGTTCCGAGCAGAAATCCCGCCAATTTTCCGCTCCTCGAGCCTCAAGGTCGCAGAGGACGAAGCCGCAGCTGCACGCGGCCAAGCTCCGCCCACCCCGATCGAGAGACATCGAGGAGGCGGGAAAGCAGGAGCAGAAGCAAACGGCGCGCAAGCGCAAACGGTCGCAAAGAATCCCGCTCCCGCGAAAGAGTCACGTGGAGCGACGTCGTCATAAACTCCAAGCAACGCCGGGATAAATCGTCACAGCCTGAAAGACGCGATGCAAGCCTTACGAGAAGAAAACGCCAGCCTCAAGGCAGAAATCAGGCGCCTGGACCAGCGTCTTGAAGAGGCGCTGAGACACCTGAGTAACCCGCAACAGCAACGCGAACGTCCGACGCCGCCAGCATCAACCCAGCCTACGTGGGAACAGGGCCGAGTTCCCCGCCCCCAGTCGCTGGCACCACGGCATCAGCAACAACCACAACAGGCAGCGACGCAACCGGTAAGCCAACCGTCGAATTCACAAGCTCCACAACCCAGCATGAAAGCACCGAAACCCGAGGCGAAGACTCCACGATCACCCTCCCCCGAAATCGACATGGAGGAGCAGGAAGACGAACCCCCACAATCGCCCAACGAAGAGCAGGAACCACGAGCAAACAACGGAATCAGCTTCGCTGTGCGTCTCCGCCGCTGTACTGAACGAATCGACAGACTCGAGAAACGGATGGACGCCGTCGAGCACCGTGTAAACGCCCGCTTTACCGCCGTCGAGCGCCGTCTCGACGCACTCCAAGAATTTCTCTACCGCAAGCTTGGCCACGACGATGACGTGGCAAACACCTGCAACCCCACCGCCCAACCGCGTCCACCAACATGGCCAGCACACCAACAACAAGCCCAGGCCTGAAGATCTGGCACTGGAACGCCAACGGGTTCCGGTGCCGGAAGGCGGTCCTGCAACAACACCTGCTAAGCATCGAACAACCACCAGACATCATCATGATTCAAGAAACCCACACAGAAAATGCACCGTCCTTGCCCGGCTACCGTGCACACGCCAGCCCCCCAAGCGTTCGAGATTGCGGTAAGGGAGCGGCGCAGGGCGTGTGCACTTTCGTGAGAAATGGACTCACCTTCATCAAACACGAGAACTTCCTCGGCCGTAGCACCATCGAACACTGCGCGACCGAGGTGGTAATCGGCAAGAAGCGGCAGGAATCCTTCCTGCTCGTGAACGTCTACAGCAACCCCACGCACAGACAACAGAAGTTCAAGGCTCTCCTGCACAAAGCGACACGGACGGCTCCGAGCGAAACAATTGCTATCTGCGGAGACTTCAACGCCCCCCACAAAGAGCTGGGATACAGTCGCACAACAGTCAAAGGGCGGGACCTGCTCGACGAAGCCACGAACGCCGGCTTCATCCTCTACACGAACCCGGCAACCCCTACCCGAATCGGCACATCCACCACGAGGGATACCAACCCGGACCTGTCCTTCGTCCGAGTGTCAGACAGGACCAAGGGTGATGTCAGGTGGAGCAATACAGGACATAACCTGGGCAGCGACCACTATATTCTCGAGTTGGTGCTACCGACCGCCAGGCCCCACACAGCAGAACAAAGGCGCAAGCACAGGCTCACGGACTGGGCCCGTTTCCGCTCGGTCATGGAAGGCACGCAACAGGACATCGCAGACATCGACGAATGGACCTCAGCCATCAAACAGGCGGCGTCCGAAGCGACCACAGAGCTGGACACTGATGATGACATACAGCAAGTGGACAGCAAGCTGGCCCACATGATAGAAGCGCGACAGTCGATGCAGCGTCGGTGGAAGCGCCAACGGCACAACCGCAGGCTCCGAAAACGGGTGGCGGAGCTTGGACGAGCCATCGAGAAGTACAGTCAAGACCTGTGTACCCAGAGGTGGTACGCGGCATGCAGTGCTGCAGACGGCCAACTCCACAAGGGTCAAACCTGGAAACTCCTTCGACATCTCCTGGACGACACGTCGACCCGGGGATACCAACAGCACAGACTGTCCCAGACCATGCTCACTGCAATCAGAGAGCTGGGAGAGGAAGAAACGAGCAAGCGGATAAACGCTAAGTACCTGCCCAGCACAGCAGCCGAACAACACGAAGAATACCAAGGCGCGGCTAACCCGACCCTCGATCAAGACATTGAAGAATGGGAGGTACGCGCAGTGCTGCAGGAACTCAACTGCAAATCTGCTGCCGGCCCGGACCAGGTCCCCAACAAGGCCCTGCGAAACCTCAACGACGGGGCGGTCACCGCCCTCACAAAGTACTTCAACCGATGCTGGCAAGCGGGAAAACTACCCCCACAATGGAAGACGGCCCGGACGGTCCTGATACCCAAGCCCGGCAAACCACCCAGCATTGAGAACCTGCGCTCGATCTCTCTTACATCGTGCGTGGGAAAGGTCCTTGAGCACGTTCTCAGGAACAGATGGCAACGCTACCTAGAAACCAAAGGCCTCTACCCCGACACCATGCTAGGGTTCAGGGAGAAGCTCAGCACCCAAGATGCAATGCTGTTGCTGCAACACGAGATCCTCGACTCGTCCGTCCCCACCCGCGACAACAGGGCGGTGCTGGGCCTCGACCTCCAGAGTGCCTTCGACAAGGTGCGCCACTCGGCCATCTTGGCGCAGGTCTCCAGGCTGGGCATGGGACGACGTTCGTACAACTACATCCGGGACTTCCTGTCTGAACGAACTGTGAAGATCCATGCGGGAAATTTACAACTGTCAGAAAGGGCACTTGGGAGCGTCGGTACTCCCCAGGGCTCCGTCATATCACCACTTCTTTTCAACCTCGTCATGATCGGCGTGGCCAACCGACTGCTCTCGGAGGTCCCACAAGTCCGCTATACCATCTACGCGGACGACATCACGCTGTGGGTCCCCGGGGGCAGTGACGGCCACATCGAGGAGACGCTGCAGTCAGCAGTGAACGCCATCGAAGACTACCTGGATGGTACGGGCCTCAAGTGTTCACCGCAAAAATCCGAACTGCTGATCATCCCTCCATCGGGAAGGTACCGCAAACAGGCAACGGAAGACTCCGCGAAGATCACTCTTCACACGAAAGACGGCACCGTCATCCCCAAAGTCAAGACGCTCCGGGTCCTCGGCATATTCCTGGAGGCCAACAGGAGCAACGGCACCACAGTAGACCGACTCATCACCAAACTCGGGACGGCCACCCGTCTCATAAAGAGGGTAGCCACGAGACACCACGGAATGAAGGAAGCAAGCCTCCTCCGACTGGTCCAGTCCTTCAGGAGATCAAGTGGTTGCCGCACAGTCCGCACATCACATCAGTTCACGTCCGCTCTCGGGAATGCGCTGCAGCGCTCGTGCACACACCAAGCTGAAGCGAGTTTCTGTTCACAGGTGGAGCGACTGAAGGAAGCAGGGTTTCCTTGCGACCTTATCTTGGCAGTTGGCAAGAAGCTTCTTGTCGAGTCACGCCCCAAGAAGACGACGTGCGAACGGGGCAAGGGCGACAAGATGGCCGTTTTATCTTCCGTCCACAATGTTGGGTACAGGATCAAGAAAGCTAGGGAAAAGGTGGGGGTTCGTGTTGTTTTTTCGGCACCTAACAAGCTACACAAGTTGTGCAAGCGTGTAAACACCGAAGAAAATAGACATGCGGGGTGCTGGAAAAGACATGAGAAGCGCTTTTTTAACTGTCAAGCATGCGTCGTCTACGAAACCCCCTTGTCCAGTGGATGATCGACTGAGGGTACACGCCGACAGCCTCCGCACTTTTACCGGCAGCAACCTGGCCACCCACTGTAAATACTGCAAAGGCTGTGCGCCACGCCTCGAAGCATGCGAATTTACAAAGCATTACAGGGGTGCGCGCAGGACGGAGATTTTTGCAGAGTACGCGATTCTGAAAGAAAAAGGCGAAGATTGCGTCAGTTCACCGTCGGTGTCTCTACTAAGCACCGAGATTGCGTTTCGTGACTGGACTTTTGGGTGTGATTTGGTTGTTCGTCTTAGTCCTGTGCCCTAGGTTATCGCACATGTGTAGATCGCAGTTTCCTTCATGATGTGTTTTTCACTCAAATAAAAAATCGCTTGCTAGTCTGCGCCCTGTGTGCCTAGTCGTCTTCTCTTGTGTCCTCGTTTTAATCACAGTTTTCTTTTTCGGAATGTACCAACTAGCCCAAGCTTGCATTCTATTCTACTTAATATAGGTACTAAGGAAATAAGGTCAACTGAAACTTACCATACAGGGAAAAATCAGGGTGCATGAAGCGCTTTTTTGTGCTGTGTGAACTAGCACAGCAGTCACCAGCACGATCACACATCTATGAACGCTTTTCTGCTAAACGAATGCATAAAGGTGAGGTATTTGTGAAAATTTGAGGGATGCTTACTGCACAAGCGCTATTCAAGAAATAGTCGTCTGGGCTGCTTGAATGCCGAACCTAGATAAAAATGTGAACTGGGTATACATTATATACGTTATACTTATGCCCTTGCCAACACTGGCTTATGGCGTAGTGATCTGGAGCACTAGGTATATTGTTATGCAATTCGCAAGCTCAAATCCCATAGCACTTTTTATTTTTTTAAGTGGCTTATTTGTTTTTGGGCGGTATTTTCTATACTAAATTCACAATTTTGGCGCTGTTTCTGTAAATCTGGCAGAATTTTGTCGTTGTTTCTGTAAACCTAGCAAAACTTAAGGGTGTGCAAATTGTGCGAGTAAATACGGTATTTTACAGAACCGAAACAAACTGGTTTGAATTCTAATTTTGGACATTGTCCAATTACGTAGTAACTTGTATGAACGTCACTGCTTTAGTTGCTGTGGCTGCCTAAGACAGTGCATGGCAGTTTTTCCCCTTTCAGGCCTCATAAAATAAATACCGCCTTATCGACAGGATAAACGATGAAAAGTGTGTTTATTTGAGCCATTATACGCAGTTCAAACAAAAAAGACAGGAGCTTGACAAATTCACTTCGGTGTCCTTTTAATACCCTACAATCCGCCGTCAGTGGCTGAGGCGTTGTTCAGCTGAGCCTGAGGTCGCAGGTTCGCTTCTCAATTGTGGCGGCCGCTTTTCTGATGGAGGTCGAAAGCAAAAACGCCCTTGTGATCGAGATCCCGTGCAGGTGGTCAAAATGTTAATCTGGGGCCCTCCACTATGGCGCACCTCATCGCCTGTGTAGCGTCGGCGCGTAAAACATAATACCCCCTCGTGCCTTTGTCTCTCCTCTCTATCTGCCTGTCATGACCTCCCCCACTCCCCACACGAGTGGACATACTGATGTCCATCCCTAGGTGTGACAATTTACAGCTGCTGGTGCACATTCCTTTCTGCCTTCCTGGAAATTCATTCATTTTGGTAAAGGATAAAAATTACTGCAGCCTTAATTCTTATACTTGCTTTCTGGCACCTATACCCATCAATAATACAGTCGAACCCCACTACAACGAACTCCGCTTCAGCGAAATTCCCGTTTCGACGAAAAATTTCCAATTCCCCATCAGTTAGCCAGAGAAGTCAGTGCAACACAGTCCTCGCCCCAACGAACCATTTGTCTGGCTTGCTTTCGCATCAACGAAATTTAATAAGTAGCTGTCTGTCTGATACCTTTCACTGCTCACTACTGGTACACATTGTAAGTGACACAGTGCCTTGTGTTCTACCCAGGCATCCTGCTGGCACGGGCAACACGGCTGGAGGCAAGAAGCAAGGACACTCAGATTCATGGGAACAAGCCAGACTGCTGATGACTGCCACATGAAGCTATCATCCCTGTTTACAAGTATATAGCGGGTTGACGGTTACCTTTTTTTGTGAGAGCTTTCTCCTGTAATTCTTTCTGCTTTAATGCATATACCTAATGTTGCACTAGAAATAAAGCTTGGTTTTCGAAAGATTACAGGTTGATTTTATCATTTTGTTGTACACAGGACACAAAACATGTGAAATGAGACCTAGCTGGCATCAAGCAACTCTATTCTTGTGAGTTTATGCAAATACCCCGTATTTATGTTGTGCTAACATAACCTTCAGTTGTGCTGCCCGCTTGATGCTTTCTCTGTTCACACAGGCCGGTTGTGGATGTTGCTGCCAGCTGTCAACAATTAACATGCCCAGTGGTTGCTTCCAGAACACTCAACAATGACCAGCCCTTCTCCGATTAAGTATCTTTTAAACTGCGTGCCAGTTTAAGCAAAGATATTTATTCGGAGAACAGCGGGCAGTCGAGTCGGTGTTCCAAAAGCAGCTGCTGGGTGCGTCAATTGTAGGGACAGCTCGTAGCTATATTTCAGGCTAGCCTGTGTGTACAGAGAAAGAATTTAGCGGGTGCCACGAAGGAACCCCTGAGTAAACGGGGATAACGTAATTCCTAAAACCTCTTGAAAAGGTCTTAAAACTCCTTGAAAAGAAGTTATATGGACGTCAACAAGAAGGTGCTGAGACATCCTATAAGAAGTCCTGTAGATGTCTTGCAAGCACCCAGATAGACAGCTATAAGCGTCGCGTTAGCACAGCTACAAGACTTCTTCAGGACGGCTTTTATAAATAACTTCTTGGCCAAGATGTCTCTAAGCAGTTTGAATCGTCTTGTGTAGATGTCTTTTAGATTTACAATAGCCCTTTTTTGCGTTTCATGGGGGACGCCGGGCCATGGTGACACGAACACAGGAAATCGAGTTGCCCACGAGGCAGCGCAAGAGAACATCGCTCGTTCCTCTCCATCGAACTCCTCGTGTTCCTCTTCCACACCCCGGCTCTTCTCCTGCTACGACTTGAGAAGGCAAGACAACAGGAATATCGGGTGGCCTTCCCTACAGGTTACCTCTTCAATGTTGGCAAGCAACCGAGACGGCTGAAGTGTTCATAAATAAGTTTTGCGCTGACGCTGCGTATATGTACTCCCCATATAATTCAGAAATGGACCCGTAGACCTGAAGGACGGGAAAATTGCCCTTATTGCAATCTAGGCGTCAAATCTAATTTACACCATCTTATTTGGTCATGCGTATAGACCTTTTCATCTGTTAATGTTAAATAAGATCAGAGCATGCTCTGGGCTGTGTTGGGAATGCGCAGTTACATCTTCCTGTCCACTGCGCCAATCACTGATCTCCACTTAGTTGCTGGATGGCGCTTCGCCGCTGTCGCGGGTAGAGGTCCTGTATATCGCGTAGCCCAAGAGTTGCGCGTCTATTGCCACATACCGCGGGTTCCCGTTCGACAGAAAGCCCGCTTTCAGTGCTGCGCACAGTCAGTTCTACTCAACTGGGCATCGGCGGTTGTGGAAGCGGTGGCAGCGGCGGCCGCTCATGATCTGATAAGCGGTTCAAAATCGTGCGCCAGTTTTTGCCCGGCCGCTCCTCGCCACTCCTCCTCGCCGCTGCCCGACCACGCCTGAATCCTTCGGATAACGGTCTGATGTTTTCGGCTCAATTGCGGGTGAAGCCTGGGGAATCTGCAGCTGCGCTCTCTGTACGTGTCAGTTATTTCTTTGTAGCTCGTGACGGGTCGCAGATGCGTCGGCTCGTCCTGGGACCGGACGGACAACTATCGGGCGTGGTGGTCGGCGATTTCGTTTCCTTCGACCTACGAGTGAGCCGGCACCCACACGAGCTCCAAGGCTCGCCTCGGGGGCCTTTTCGTGGACTGTATCGCACGTGCTGCGGAGGACAACCTCCCTTTCCGGAAGTTGGCGTACGCCTTCATAGAGTCCCTGACTATAGTGCCGGCCCTCGGATGTGTTAGCGCGAGCGCCACGGCAACTTCCTCCGCTTCGGCTGATTGGGTCATGCGGACGGATGGGCAGGTCACCACGGTGTCTATGGGGGTAACCGCCGCCGTAGCCTTGGTTCCGTACTTGGGAAGCGCCGCGTCCACTTAGAGGACGTCGGGGTCCTCTGCGAGCTGGCGGGCCAGCGCCCTGGCCCTTGCGGAGCACTTCCCTTCGTTTTTCGCGGACGGCATGTTCCTGGGGACGGGCTTGGACTTTACGACGTCCCTCTACTTGGGAGGCAATGTCTCGGTGTCTGGTTGCGGTTCGATGCTCTATCCCACCTTGCGAAAGACGGGCCGTCCGTGTTCGGTCTGCCTCAGTCTGATCTTGTGGTTAGAGAGGTGTGCCTCCACAATCTCGTCTACCATGTTGGGTCTGCCCATGCCCAGAATGTTCTGCGTGGACGAGTGGACGGGCACTTCCACGGCGAGCTTGGTCGCCTGGCAATCATGCCCAGGGCCTCACGGTCCGCCTTAGTCAGTTGGAAGTACGGGAGCAGTAAGTGATTCGGGACACGATGAACGCCTGCACCAACTACAGGGCATTGTCTTCCTTAATTCCTCGGTTCCTGTTGGTGACTCTCCTGATCATGCTCATGATCTGCTCGGAGGTGGTCTTGATCTTGTGCGTGGCTGTGGTGGCCTTGCCTTCGTCGCGCAGCAACACGCCCAGGATGCGGTCCGTCCTGGTGCGTTATCTCGATCTTCGTGCCGGCAATTGTGACTACCACGTTAGGTGGCGATTCATTCTTGGGCCTACCTGGCTGCACCATCAACAGCTCCGACGTCTGCGGGGCACAGCTCAGCCCGCAGGTTTTGGCGTACTCGTGGACGGTTGTCGCCACCCTCTCAAGGCTTACTCCACCCAGGCGTCAGAACCCGCTCGGGACGTCCACACCGTTGTGTCATCGGCGTAGAACGCGTGGTCCACGCCTTAGATCTCTGAGTAACTTGGGCAGGGGCCGGAGGGCCAGGTTGAAGAGCAGCGGCGACAAGAGCGACCCTTGCGGAGTGTCCCTGTCTACGAGATCGATCGGGTCCGACCGTTCGTCTCCTGTCCTTGTGGTCGCCATGCGCTTGGTCAGAAAGTTCTCGACGTAGCCGTACGTCCTGCAGCCGCAGCCCGTTTAGCGGAGGTTCTCGTGCACGCTTCCGTGGGACACGTCATCGAAGGACTCCTTGAAGTCCAACGCAAGTATCCCGCGGGGCGATTGTCTCGTGGCCTTCTTGAAAACCAATTCATTTAGCGTGAGGAGGACGTCTTCGGTGCACAGGTGCTGGCGGAACCCGTGCATAGTAGCTGGCATCTCGTTCATCTCGTCCAGGAACTCTTGGAGTCTCCGGAGAACCATGCATTCCACGACCTTTCCCACGCAGGACGTGAGCGAGATCAGGCGCATGTCCTCGATTGTCGGTGGTTTGCCCGGCTTGTGAAAGAACCTCACTTCTGCTTCCTTCTACTCCGCGAGTAGTTCGAGCATTCACAGGCCAGGTTGATGTGGTCCAGGAGCCCGGCCATTGCGGCGTCACTCATATTGTTCACGAGTAGGTAGGTAATGGCGTCCGTGCAGGCTGCGCTCTTGTTACTCTCGTCGATGGCCGTCAGTAGTTCCGTGGTGGTAAAGGGCTCATGCAGCTCCGGATTTTCGGGTCCCCCGTATTCCTCCGGCAGCGTGAACAGGCTGCGCTCCGTCTTCAGATACTTTGCCTTCAGGTCTTCGATGAGTCCCTTGCTGTCCCCGCCGTAGGCGTTGAGGGCGTTGGGGAGGTTTTGGTTCGTGGCTGCCCTACCGTCCAGGAGGTCGACCAGGTGTCGCAAGAGGCACCAGGTTTTGTATGCGGACAGCATGCCATGCAGGCCGTCGCACGTACCCCCCGGCACAGCGTGGCGGCGTACTCAGAGATCTGCTTGTTCAACGAGGCTATGCGCTTGGACAGCTTTGTGTTCCTTCTCTGCCGTTTCCACGTCCGCGTCAGGGAGTGTCGAGCTGCCCACATGTGTGTGAGCTTGGATTCGATGAACGGTTTCTTTGTCGTCGTGGCGACGGTCTTATCGAGCACGGCCTTCTGTTCTCTTGCCCACTGCGCGTACGGTCTTCGATTAGAACCAAGGCTTCGTCTGAAGATTCGGCCGCTTCTGCCTCGCACTTGCGAATGCGGTCCCAGTCGGTGATCCTCGCCTTACCTAGTTCCGCTCTGAACTTTCCCTCTGATCGTCACGCTCAGGATGTCGTCGTGGAATCCCAGGCGGACGTCCTCATTGGACCAGATCGCGTCGAGAGTCCCCGCGAGCCACGAAAGGTCTGGAACGGTGTCCCGGCTCGTGCCGGTTCCCCTTCGGGTCGCTAACCCGGGCTTGTTGAGAAGTTTCTGCTCCAGATCTTCCATCGTCTTCGCGAGGGCCTTGCCCCGCTTGGATTGAAACTTGTAACCTCACGTGGTGTGCGGGGCATTAAAGTCGCCGAGGACCAGAAGCGGCCTGTTCCCCGCCAGCTGTTTCGCCTGGGGTCTCATCGAAATCGCAGTCCCTGCTCGACGGCCTGCAGTAGCCGCTCATCACGAACAGGTTCCCTCCGCTGCCTGTCGTTCTCGTGTGTATCTCGATCAGGGTGTGTTCGTAGCCCTTCTGGGCCGCGATGTGCTGGGTAGCTGCCACGTTGCTGCACACCAGGACCACCGTCACTTCTTCTGACGGGCCCGCGTATGTAACGTATCCCAGGATTCTGGGTCTTCCGTGGGTCTCCTGGATCGCAAGCACGTCCGGCTTCTGGTCGAGGCTCTCGATGCGTATTTGAAGTTCTGCCAATTTGTTCTCGCTTACCCTGCAGTTCCATTGGTAAAAGATCGTAGTCTCCCCCAACGGTTCCGTCTATTATTGTTGTTCCTCTTCATCGTCGTCCGACGTCACCTGGTCGCGCCGACTTGTGACCGCTCCCCTGGTTTTACTGGTGCTCCCTCCTCTTCACGGAGAGGTCCGTGTACCGCATTTTCGCCTCCAAGGACGAGGTCTTGGCGGCTTGTTGTTCCAGCTTGGTGGAGAAGTCCTCCATCCTGGTCTCCATCTCCAGCATTTCGCGCTTCTGGCTTCCCACTTGGGACCCTAGTGGATCCAGCGTCGCTTGCATGTTGTTCTGCTGTTGGGTTGGTAAGAGGCTGCGAGGACCCCCTCCAGGTCGTCCTGTAGCTGTTCCATCTGACTTGGCTCGAGCTACGCCCCCTCCGGCTTCGAGGTCTCTGCGTCCATTTTCTCATGACTGGGCGACGACGGCATGGACGGTCCCGCCTCCCAATCGGGTTGGGGTGCGGGGTCCCACCGCGGCACCTTGCGTTTCGTGTTGGCGTCGCCGGACGCTTCGTTTAACTTAACTGCCCCAGTGACGCTGCCGTTGGCTAGCGCATCCATTTTCTCCATTAACGCCCTGATATGCAGGTGCTGTTGTTGGATTTGAGCGTTCTCCTTTTCGATTAGCTTTTTGAGATCCACGCAATCGCTACATTGAGCGGTAGTAGTAGCCTTTTGGTGAGCGGAGGGAACTTGGTGAGCGTTTTGGTGAGCGGAGGGTGAGAGGAGGGAACTTCTCACATGCGAGAGCGATGGACGACTTGTTGGTTCAGCCCGCCTGATTATCGGCGTTCCTCCGTCGAAGGGACCCGGCCCGATACTTGGACTTGGATCTTGAATGGGACCCGCGTCGTCGGCTGTTGCTCCGGCCACCCTTGGCACCGCCCAAAGTCGGCACTCGGCGGTGGCCCGAGGGACCGGCCGATGGCGTCCGGCCCGCGCCCCTCGGACCACGGTACGTGGAGCGTCGTCGGCTCTGGTGGCCCCCCTTGCGGTCTGGTGTTGCCGACCGGCGGCGAGGGGTGTTGCTGTGTTGGGGTTGCCCTCTCGGACCACTGGGTTCTTGACTTCTTTCGGCGTCGGCCTGTCGGCGATCCCAGCACCGGCGCCGCACACGTAGGGATTTCTTGAAACGGGCTTTGCAGGCCCGATCTGTAGTTAGGTGGTTGCCACCGCTGAGACTGTACTTTTGGTTACAGGTGTGTTTGGAGTTCGGGTAGGCGACGCCGCACCCCCGGCACATTCCGTTTTTGGGAATGGGGCACACGTCTATTTGATGACCGACGCGGTCACACTGGTAAAAGATGTCAATCTGCTTTCGGTACAGCGAGCACTCGACCAGGAGGTTCCCGTACCGGACGTAGTTCGGGACCTTGGGACCCACGAAGGCGATGACGACCGTCTTGGTCTTGCCTACCCAGCTCGCCTGGACAGCCCACGGGTTTAGCTCGTGGACCGCGAGTTCTTGGATTTCTAGGGCGGTGTCCGTCAGCAGAACAGCCTATATCACTCCCTTGGCCGTACCGTGAGGCGCCGACTCGTAAGCGCTTACCTCGTGGGACGTGCCGTCTATGACGATGCGCTCCACCAGGGCGTACTTGTCGGCGTTCTCTCTCTTTGGCGTGCTTATGATGACGGTGTTCTGTTGGTGATTCGGGCATACTACGTCGTCCGTGGCCTCGACCCCGCCGATTTGCAGCGCCGCGGTGATGGCTTGACTTATCTGCACTCGGAACACCTCCGGACTTGGAGGCCACCCCGGGGTCTAATGACGGTCTTGATGTCATCGTGCTGCCTGCAGAAGTCTCTTATTTAAACTTCCCGCCTTGTGGTGACGTGGTTCTCTGCCGGTGGCGCCTCCTGGAGCGCCGCCATTTTGGGTTCTACGTCGACCATCGTCGTCGGCGGGTTTGCCGCTATCTTGGCAACCTTGGTAAGCTTGCGTTAGGCCTAGCTTACCGTGCTTCTTATGCTTGGGCTTTTCGCCGGTAGTTTTCCACCCCAGCGCTTTCGAGACTTGTTCTGGTAAAATGTCTTCCCTTCAACTTCAACCCTAATGGCCGTCGGCATTTTAGGTCAACGTCCGCTTAGCTGATGAGTGGCAGAGTCGTTTCATCATCATCATCATCATCATCACCACCACCACCACCACCACCACCACCATCATCATCATCATCATCCTCATCACTATCATAATAATACTCATCATCATCATCATCATCATCAACAGCAGCGACATCATCATCATCATCATCCTATCTACGCCCACTGCAGGGCAAAGGCCTCTCCCATTATTCTCCAATTACCTCGGTCCTGTGCCAACTGTGACCAATTTATCCCCGCAAACTTATCTCGTCTGCCCATCTAACTTTCTGACACCCCCTGCAACGCTTGCCTTCTCTAGGGATCCACTCTGTTACCCTTAATGACCAGCGGTTATCTTGCCTTCGCATTACATGCCCTGCCCACGACCTTTTCGTTTTCTTAATCTCTACTAATATGTCCTTATCAGGGTCGTTTAACAGCAATTAATTAGCTGTAAGACGTCAGGCACGGTCCTAGGCCTAGCGCCTACCGCGGCCGAGGCCGGGCCTAAGCTTCGTTAGGCTTAACGACGGGTGCCTCTCGAGGATCCACGAATGGGGCTCTAATTGTTGAAGAAATGGTCCCCTACCTCGGAGTCGGGAGTTCGGATGGTCTTTTAGACTTCATAAATTTGTAGGATGCATTTTTGGCGGGGTCCGAGTTAATTAACCAACGCAGTTAGCACAAAAAGACGATCAGCTGCGAAGCTCGCCTGGACAACTCGGCAGCCAGTGGCACCCCCCAATAGTACTGTTAAAAAGTTGTAGGCAAGTAAGCGTCCTCTTGTGAAAGAAAGAAGCCACCTGCGCCTTAGTACGCCCTCTGGCCCTACGTTGCGCAAAGCCACTTCGCCCTACTCTGAGGCAACGGCTGTTAACGCATTTCAATGAAATTTCCTGGAAAATATGTACTCGGACATTCTTCCCGAGCGAATAATCGTTCGTAGCCAAGATCACGAATGCGTGTACGCCAAACTCTAACGTATGCTACACTGAGGCGAAATGCTTTGTTGACAGCAGAACTATGGTTCCAATGCCAACCTTCAAGAACAATTTACTCATATCTGCGTCGATTCGGATGGCCTCCCTTCGGTACGCACAAGAAACTTCCTCGCGGAGAGCTTAGCCTTCATTTAGTTATCCAGCAAAGTCAGTCACCGATCCCAAGCAGCCTGCTGCTGCTGCTGATGAATCAACTTTTATTGAGCCCAAAATAAATTTGTGGTGCACGCAGGCACCAGAAGGGGTGGTTCCCTATTTACGGGACCCATATGTTCCCAGAAGCTCCTGGTCCCTGTCCGTCAGTGCGAGTTCAGTCGGCAGGGCGGGGCTAGGCAACAAGGTCTCCCATCACTGAAGGCGTTGGTGATTAGAGGTGTTGGGGGGAAAGGAAGAAGGGGTCTTGAGTTCTGTGCACTCTGCGAAGACGCGCGGCAGGGGGCCCTTTTCTCTTTTGCAAAACAGACAGGGCGTATCGGACAGAGCATGTTCCACAGGGTACGTGCGGTTCATCAGGGTACGTGCAGTTCACGTTCATGTACGTGCGGTTCATGTTCCACAGGGTACGTGCGGTTCACCTTTCCTCTCGGTACATCCGGGTAATGTCCCGAAAGCTGGTCACCGGGTGTGGTAGCTCTTCCGGCTCGTACTCGGCCGGGATTGGCATTTCTCGTGCATGGTAGTCAGCGATGGTGTTGCCTGCTACCTGCGAGTGAGCCGGGACCCACACGAGCGCTGTGGATCCTCCCAGAGACTTGCACTTGAATAGAATGGCTTGGGCCGCGGAGGAGATTACCCCCCTCCCCCTGCGGGAACTTCCATAGGCTGTATTTGAGCGGGTGACCACGGCGTCCACGCTCGGCTGTGCGAGTGCAGTGGCCAGGGCCGCTTCTTCGGCAACTTCGGGGTCTGTTGTCTTCAGGGACGCGCTGACGATCAGCTTGTCTTTGGAGGTGACCACCACCGCTGCGCGGTCGCTGTGTTTTCGGAGCGAGGCGTCCGCGTAGAGGACCCTGGGGTTCTCTTCCAACTTCTGGGATATGGCTTCGGCCTGCGCAGTGCGCCTCTCGTCGTCCTTGCTTGGTGTCATGTTCCGGGGAATGGGTTTGGTGTGAGTGGTCGTCATCCAGTCTTCCGGAAGGGCCGCCTTAAGAGGTACTGGTTCGATATACCATCCTATCTTGCATAGGACGGCTCCTTTATGCTCTGTGTGACTGAGCCGGATCCTCTGATTAGAAAGGTGGGCTTCGATGAGCTCCTCCACCGTGTTGCAGAAGTCCATGTCTAGCAGTCTTTGCGTGGACAAGTATATGGGCATGCCAAGCACTTAGTTCCTTGCCTTGCGAGGCCACGTGTTTAGGGTGTCCCTATTCGCCCTTGTCAGCTGGAGATACGGGGTGGCGTAGGTAACCCGCGACATGAAGAACGCGCGTACCAGACGCATGGCATCATCCTCTTTCAGGCCTCGGTTTCTGTTAGATACGCTTAGACGCATACTAAGTGTCTGTTCGGTTGTAGTATTGATCTTTGTGACGGCGGCGTGTGCCTTTCCGTCGCTCTGAAGCAGTTGGCCGAGAATCCTAATCTGCTGTGTTGGTTTGATGGCCGTTCCGTCGATGGTGATGGTCACGTTCGGTGGCATCTCCTTCTTGGGTTTCCCCGGTTGGATCATGAGCAGCTCCGATTTCTGGGGAGCGCAGCTCAGTCCGCACGACTTGGCGTACTCCTGCGCGGTCGTTGCCGCCCGCTGCAAGGCTTCCTCCGCCCAGCCATCGGACCCGGCTGAGACCGTTCACATCGTGATGTCCTCGGTGTAGAACGCGTGGTCCACGCCTTCGATTTGCTTGACTAGATCCGGCAGGGGCAGGAGGGCCACATTAAAGAGCAGGGGTGACAAAACCGTCCTCTGAAATCTGCCCCTATCACCCATCTTGACAGGGTCCGACTTCTCTTCCAGTATCCTGGTGGTCGCGGTTCGGTTTGACAGACAATCTTTTATGTAGCCAAATGTTCCGCGGCCACACCTGGTCTTGTTTAGACTTTGAAACACGCTCGCGTGGAACACGTTGTCAAACGCTCCTTTCAGATCGAGGGCGAGTATCCCGCGCAACGTGTGCCTCGTTGCCTTCTTGACGACTAGCTCCAGTTGGATCATCACATTTTGGGGGCTGAGATGTTGCCTGAAGCCGTACATCGTCTCCGGCATCTTTTCCGTTTCTTCGAGGTGCTTCTGCAGCCGGCGAAGGACACTGCGCTCCATCACCTTCCCCAAGCAGGACGTGGGCCGCACGTTCTCTATCGTGAGGGCCTTGCCGAGGTTTTGGAATGAAGCGGACCTCAGCTTCCTTTCATTACTTCGACATCCCGAGCTCTTCCAGGATTCGTTGATGTGCTTAGCAGGCCGCGGGCCGCTGCGCCGCTCATGTTTCGGAGTAGCTTGTAAGTTATGAAGTCCCTGCGGGATGCACTTCTCTTGTTACTTTCGTGTATCGCTGTCCACAGTTCTGTCATGGTAAACGGCCGGTCCAGCTCGTCGTTGTCGGGTCCTTCGTCCCTCTCGGGCACCAAGTACTGGCCCTTCGTTGTCTTTAGGTACTTCGCCTTCATGTCTTCCAAGAGCCTGCGGCCGCCTCCCTTGTACGTGTTCAATACTTTGGTGAGGTTGCGGTTGGTCGCAGGTTTGCTACTCAGTGGGTTGATCAGATGCCTCAAGAGACATCAGGTCTTCCACGCCGAGCGCTTGCCCTGCAGGCCGTCGCGGGTCTTCAGCCAATTTTCCCATTATAGCTTGGCCGCATGCTCGGTGATGTGTTTGTTCAGGACTGGTATCCCCGCGCTGGACCTGGGCACCTTGGCGGCGGGGGCAGTGTGTCTTCAGAATAGTGAGAAAGGAAGCGGCTGGTGTGGGCACGGGGCACGGGCATAGGTCGGTCGTCGCGCTCGTGGCAGTTTGGCCCAGATCGAAGCAGCCAATGGACTTCCGGATCTTTGGCTGTTTTTCTGTGACGCTTTATGCGACGAGCCCTATACCCATGAATATTCATACTGTACTTCGAGCACGCAGACGTCTAGCTCGTAGACAAGCCTATCAAAAGTCATATAGCAAACGCCACGACATCAAATACACAGGTGCAAGCCCTTATCCCAACCCGTATCGACATCTGGCAGGTGTCACTACTCAAAATTAGATCATCCTTTTTCGCATCCCTCAAAATCTCCTCAGCCAGGGTCGCTGAAGAATGCCGTATACTCTGGCAATCACCCAAGGCATTCGCCGATTATATTCACGGACTACCAGGCTGCCGGTCGTAGCTTCTTCTCAGGCAGGGTTGCCCCAACAAACCTCCAGCTACTCAGCCATCATTGCTCCACCCGGTTCACTGACGTTGTCTGGACTCTAGCTCACTTCTCAGTGGAGTGGAGGGCAACAATTACGTCAGCCAGAAAGCTCGCTCCCTTTATTCCCAAGCTAAAGAGAAAGATTTGTACACTACGGCTATGGTCCCCCTCCAGGAAATCAGACAGCATCACCGCGCCCTTAAACATGCCCTCCCGCCTGCTCATCCTATCTACTCAAATACGAAGAAACTACTCTCTGTGGAATTCACACGAGCACGTTCCCTCCCCACACCTGGCTACACCGTCTCTACCTAACTCAATACCCCGCAGAATGTAAATTTTGTTCTCAAACAGGCACCGCAATTCCCACCATCATTGGGTGTGCTCACAAACCGCACCTCCCACCTCTTTCATTTTATCTTCCTTTCCCCGAGTTGTGGGTAAAGCTAGCAAGAAGCTCTGACCTGGACGCCAGAGATCGCCAAATTGTTACGCACAGTCTTGGACTGAGGAACTACACCCATTTCTAAACAATATAAAGTTTTCTATTACCACTACTTGTACACCAACCATGGCACAGAGCATTGCGGGGAGTCGACCAAACACGGCTAGGCAACCCCTTGGAAAGCTAATTTTTTTGGAAAAAAGTGTAAACCGAGCATCAAGAATTACAATTTCTTGAACAAACCAGGATTGTGCTCAAGCAGAACAAATATATATTGTTGCGGCTATGCTGCTTTATGCCGAAGGCCAACTCATACTGGCCATATTCCAATGAACTCTAACATTTTTGTGCAATGAAGTGCCGAAGACCATTAACGCATTGTTACGCCGGCTTTTGCCATTGATCTAACAGATGGTTATTCTGGATACGAATTTTCTTCTTCTCACTACGGCCATTACACACTGGGTGATGATGACCTCCATGTGTGATTACCGCCCTCGGCCATTTCGTTCGACGGCCGTACGGCACCACCATGCCCACAGGCTGTCGTATTTCTATATTACAACTCCTTTATAACGCCCCAACGAGCACACCCGTTTGCTTACGTACCTCTACAATATCGGAGTAGTTGAAATAGTCCTCGTTATCTCGAATTCGTGGTTCATGGTGGTTCTGGGCTTCAACAGGGAGATTACGAAGTGCTTGGATGACGAGGACTGTCCATAGGACACACAATCTCATTGTAACTCCCTTTAGAGGCGGGATGCCGACTACTGCTCCCGGCTTACCGTCTCTGCCTTTTTGTACGATTGCCAACCATACTGTTTACCATGCAGAAAGATATGGATCATGCATCTGTCAACCCACACGTAATCGGCCCACTAAATGGCTGACAATATCAAACAAATAATGAAATTTTATTCCTTCTAAACTGATGAATGAGCGGAATGTGTTCATTGTGGGTTTCAATATGCAGATGGCAACGCAGGCGTGGGCCATGAATCATGAGTAGTTTACCTTCTATCCCATTCGTCACTGAAAGATATTTCTGCGAGAATTCTACTCGAGCAAACTTCCCTTCCGCTTATTTAACGTGCTTTCAACGTTTTTTTACTTACCCGTTCGCCACGGCATACAAAGACGGAAACCGAAAGTAAAACAAAAAGCGCGGAGGTACGGTTGACTACTTCCACATGTAGTAAGAGTCAGCTTCCCAGCGCGTAGGCCAGCCGCGCGAACGCAGCCATACCGTCGACCGCCGTTGTAAACTGCCCGAAACGGCGGAAACAAAAACAAAAAGGAAAAGCGCGTCATCCCTATTTCATATTTGCCGTGCTTTCGAGGCGCTTTTTCAAAGAAAGTGCTACGAGTTGTGCCGCGCCTCCGCCAGATGGCGCCACGGGTCCCGCGACCGAGAGAAGACGCAGTGAAACATCCCCCTCGCGAGGGGCACGATCAAATGCAGATCATTTCCGGGGGCGCACGACGTTAAGTAGTTTGCGTTACGTTAATGTTGTTGCACTTGTGGCAACTGCTGACGAGAGAGCGCTCGTCAGCAGTAATTTGAATGAGTCAACGATATAAGGCGCGTTCGTAGCGTTCCCTTCTGTGTCGGCTTTGTGGTGCAGTGGGTAGAGCACCATGTACATTGCGTTCCGGCCGCAGGGTCGAGGGATCGAAACCGGGCGCCGGATAGTATTTTTTTTATATAGTAGGGAGGGGTGCGGTGCGGACTACGGACGTCAACGCGGGTGACATCGTGAGTTACTGATATGCTCTGCATTTAAAACCTAGAAAAGGGCAAGAGAGAGAGAAGGAACTTTATTTGAGCCCAAACTGGTAGAAGGAAGGGGGTGACAGGGAGGAAGTCACCTAGCCTTCCCCGTTAGATGGCGGCCATGAGCCCGTGGGCCCTAGCGGCATCTTCCGCCAGCTGGACGAGTAGTTGTTGTACGTCGGGGTGAGAGCTGAGCAAGGCGGCCTCCCATTGCTCCTGAGTCCTGATGTTTAATGCTCTATTAGGGGAACGAGGTTTCTGTGGGCATGCCCATATGATGTGTTGTAGGGTGGCTTTGTCTGCACACCACTTGCATCTGTCGGAATACGTGTCGGGGTAATATCGGTTGTAGAGAACAGGGTTGGGGAAGGTGTTCGACTGTATTCGTCTCCACGCAACCGACTGCCATCTGTTGAGGGAAGAGTGTGGTGCAGGGTACTTGAGGCGACTCAACCTGTAGTGGTGCGTGATCTCCCTGTACGTGGCCAGCCTGTCTCTGCTCCCCGTGAACGTAGGCCCGATGTCTCCGTCGAGGTCAGCCTGGTTGCCGAAATCTCGGGCTGCCTCGTGAGCCAGTTCATTCCCCGGCAGGGACGAGTGCGCTGGTGTCCATACAAGGCGAACATGCCTGCATCTGTCGCCAATAAACGTAGAAAGAATTTTGGCCGCTGGCCGGGATATTCGTCCCGCCAGGAAGTTTCTTATTGCTGTCTTGGAATCAGACACAATAATTTTGGCTTCCGTGCTAGCTATTGCGAGCGCAATAGCCGCTTCTTCCGCCACCTCAGGGTGCGTCGTCATGATTGTGCCCGAGGTCACTGAGTTTCCTTGCTGGTCTACTACGGCTACGGCCGCAGCCGGCCGGTCGTGATAATCCGCAGCATCCACATAGAGGACATGTGGGTTCCCGCACAGCTGCCGGTGAAGTGCAGTAGCTCTGGCGGTTCTTCTGTCTTGATGATGATCCGGGTGCATGCAAATCTTCTGCGACATTTAGATTCTTCCTACTGGCTCGCGTACGAAATCAAAACGTCTTCTGGATTTTGTCACTGTCATAGGAGGAGGAGCAGGAGGAGTAAACTTTATCGGGACGAGACAATGGGCGAATTCTTGTATTCTCTCATTATTGTTAAAACCTAAAGTGCCCCATTCTGCGAAAAGCGCCGTTGTTTCTGTTGTTAAAGGACATGCACGACGCTGTAAAGAGTAACAAAAACGTGCGTGTCATCCGATGTGACTTGAACCCGGGTCTGCACAGCAGCAGCCCAGTGCTTTAGAGTCCATGCTATCTTTTTGTTGTTTTTATTTCATTGCATTTAATTCAAATATGAAGAAGGACATATACAAGCACTATTTACAAACAATGGCGCTTATTATACAAGGCGAAACGGCTAGTTTGGAATTCGGCGAACAAAACACTGACTAGAATTCTCGCTATTAAGGGGGCAATGATACACGATGATGCGAAACAGGGTAAAAACGAGGTCTAACATCATTTTGGTAGCAGAAGCCTTACAGCTTAATTATTATTTGACAGTAGTCCGACTTGAAAGATACGAGCGGCTCAGTGTTTCTGTCTAACATGCGCGTATTCAATACATTGTGTAGGGCCATGAAAAAGAAGTATCCCATACTGTGAGGTGTGCAATACCCCGTGGTGTGACATGACACCACAGAGTATTCAACGAACACTTTTGGAAGGTCCGTTGAAGCCAACCCAGAACAATATGTCGTCTTTGCAGTCATGAAACAGTGCTCAATGGTGTCGGGAACACCACAAAGCTGACAGTTAACAGAGGACGCAAACATGTTCCTACCGCGCAGCCATGTTTTAACAGGCAAAGATTCCATACGGAGCTTCAAAAGGAAAGATTCTGTACAAAGAGAAAGAGACATTTTACAAACTCGTTTAAGAACATAATGGCGGGGTAAACCACAGTAAAGAGATCTATAAGGACGCGCAGGAAATAGAATTGATATTTAATATCGGTAAAGAGTTTTGCAGTGCGCAGGGCATAAACACTCGGCGCAAAAGCGAGCCAATAAAAAAAGTCTGACAGAAAAACATACCTCATGCACCAACCACACAAACAGGGTCATGAGGAAAATTTAGAAGAAACAATAATACCAGGAAGTGCATCCACAAGAATCCCTTGAGAAAAGCCCCTATAATGGGATGAGCTGTGTCACAAAGAAACCAAAAATGTGTGTCGGGTTGCTTGGAATGAAGATGCGTCAACCCGATACCACCTCTACAGACGGGCGTCAACAGATTATCCCGCCTCATAGGTTCCACAGAAGACGATCACACGAATGTCGCGAAGATCCGGTAAAGACGCTGGAATCCTCCCGCAGAGCGAAATTTGTAAAGCATACCGTAATTTTTTAGCGAGAAACATGTTGCACGCTTTAGCTCTTTTGAATATTGAAAGATTATGTGGCCCAAAACTCTCAGTATAACAACGGAATGTTCTCCCCTTGTTCCCGCCAGGTACTATTCTTATAGCTGTTCATTGGTACGCCAAGGTATTTGGGCGGCCGACATGACAATTCAATGCCTGCATGTCGGGATAGGGTGAGCACCTATGAGTAAAAGCAAAGGCCACAACGTTCAATACGGTTAATTTTAGTTGCTGAAACAACCCTAATTTTTTGGTCAATGAGAGCACCGTGTCACTAGTATAGGGAGCGGGCAGCTGGACGGGTGGCGCCACCACTCCGCGCTCCCCTCGTTAGTGGAATGAGCCGGTGCATTGGACTACACAGCCTCTAGTTGTTCTTGCCCTGTTTGTTTCGGTGCTTTGAATGTTTCGGTGGCGTTGTGAGCGCATCTGTGCGGTGAAACGAAGTCTAGACAGACGTGTTGAGTTCTTAAATGCAATGACGGCCATGTAAGCTTGTCGGAGGAGGAGGAAGAGAAGGATGAGGAATGCCTTTAATGATGAGAAGTCAGCCGGGCAGCGAGCTTGGCTTGCCTCTCCACATGAACACGAGAGGTGCACAAATGAAAGGTAGCGAAGACACAAAAAAAATCCCCGCACCTCCCCGAGGGGGATTGTGAGGATGCAGAAATGCATTGGGTGCACCGATGAGTGTGATGCGATTAATGGCGAAGACAGAGGCGAGAGTGTGAGCGTAATCATTTATTTTTTTCTTTTCCCACACCCGTCATTTCCGCTTCGTTATAGAGAAGCGTCTTCGAGACCGCGTTGAACGGAACCGCCAACTGCAGAGGATCGTTCACGTCAAAGTCGTCGGGAATCGTTTCGAACTCACCGTCAGCATCATCGACGTCGTCTTCCTGCGGTTCCTCTCGTTCGCCGCCGTCATCGAAGTGATCGAGCCGACTCCAATCGACCCGAACGTTGATGGCGCGATACAGCGGGGTGTGTTCCAGATGCTTGAGCCAAGCCAGGATGTTGCCGCGCTTCACCAACCCGCGCTTGTACGTTGCCGGACTCATCAGCCTCCGCTTGATGTGAACGTCGAACGCAACGTCCTCGGGTACCATGCGAGGAAGGCACCGCACAACCTTCGATACGTCGATGGTCACGTTCACCGCCTGTCCCTTGATTCCAAACTGCCCGTTGCCTCGAGTCAGCCGCCTGATGCTCATGAAGGGGAGTCGAGGCGCGATGAGCCGCTCTTCGACCGGGTTCAGATCGGGAAGATGCGCCGGCCGAGGAGGATAACGGTAGCCAAAACTCACGCAGCCCTCCTCTTTGCAGCTTTGTCTTCTTCTCCTTCTTCTTCAGCGGTTCCCCTACGGGAAGATGACGATGGTGGTTGAACGCGAAGCTATCTCGTGATGGACTGTTTGGTTGGCCAATCCCTAGGAGCATCATGCCACAATCATCATCAGACGCGCTGCGCACGCCGGCCAAGGGACGCACGACAACCCCCGACTATAATACATTTCTGCATAGAACTTAGAGACACTACAAACATAAATAAGCACACAGAAACTGACAGACGCAGGATCACGCTCACAGCACACGCACACTGATAGAGTTAAAAGCAAACGTTCACAGGGTTCCGTTCAGGCCGGAGTCACGGAGAAATGGCACCAAGGCCTTTGTACTCCGTGTTGCCGCGGCATTTGAGTGCCATGGGCCAACGGCGTCAGTGGTGCATAAGCACGCAGTCCCAAAGTCGTCTTCAAGGTTAGCCGCGGGGTGTCGTAACGGGGACACACACACAGTTCATGTTCTATGTCCTCACGAACACTGCATACGTGACAGTGAGGGGAGGCAACTCGGCGCCTCTTGTACAAGTAGTGGCCGGTAGAAGCGACGTTGAGGCGAATGCGGTGAAGAACTGCTTTGTCGCGCTTTCCCAGACCACACGGCATTAGGAAACTGCAGGCGGGATCAATTCTGTATAATGGGTGATAACGTTTTGATCCATCCGTTTATATTGAGAGTTGTAACTGCCGCGCCACGGAGTACGCAAGTGCCGCAGCGTCACGTCGAGAGAAAGGCATCGGGATGATGACACTAGATTGCGTGTGGGCCGCGAAAGCTGTTTCTTCGGCCACCACATTCCCATTCACCCCACAATGTCCAGGTAGCCACTGTAACACTACCCCGTGAAGCAAGCTGACAGCCTGTGTGTGCAGGGTGTGTATTTCGTGGGCCAGTTGTTCGCGCGGAAATGATGCCAGTTGTTGAAGCACCGCCCGTGAATCTGTGAAAATCACCCACACAGAAGGTTCTAGCCCAACAATGTACTGCAAAGCGGAGTGCAAGGCAGCAAGTTCTGAGGTCGTCGATGTTGTTTTGTGGCTTAACCTGGCCGCAATTGTGGCCCGCGTCGTTGGAACCCAGATTCCAATCGCAGTTGAAGTGGCCCTTACCGATGCAGCGGTGTAGATATGCTTGTGGTTAGGGTAGCAATTCCACATGCGCCCTAGAGTGAAGTACTTTAGAGCTGGAATTGGCAACCTTGGTTTATTGGTGATACCCTGTACTTGGGTAAAAATTCGCGAGGGGGAGTACATCCAGGGCGGGAGATGAAGCGGCGCAGGGTACTTCTGACACAAGGGTGGTAGAGTGTCTTGTGCCTCTAAGGCGGAGCTAGAGGTCAGCGGATGTTCATGGGCCCTAGTCGCCAGCCGCAAATGTAGGCGAACCTGCTCCTCTTTGATCAGTACACTGGCTAATAAGTGCCTTGAATCTCGTATGGTCCCCAGCGTAGAAGTTAGTTGTCTTCGGAAGGCCAAGACAGAGCCGCAGAGCTCGGGCCTGCATACTTTCTAACTGCCTTGTGTTGGCCTTGGAAAGAGGGCCGAGTGCTGGGAGGCTGTATCGGAGCAGTCCTTCGCAGAGTGCTGTGTAGAGACTTAGGAGGGGCCCAATAGAACAGCCTCCTTAGCGGCTGGTCAGCATGCTTAACACCTGAGCAAAGGAGCCCAGCTTCTCCTTCAGGAGACGACTGCGAGGGAACCACGCCAGCGACCTGTCAAGTGTTACGCCCAGGAATCGCTGAGAGTCCACGATGGGTATAGCCACCCCTGCCGCTGAAAAATAATAGCGGGAGACATCAAGCATAGTGAAGGCTATTGCCGCACATTATCTATCCGAGATTTCGAGGCCGCGTCCGGTCAAAACGTCCGCTACTGAATTCATGGCTTTTTGAAGGCGAGCTCGTAAAACTCGCCTGTTGCAACTAGAGCTCCAGATGCAGATATCATCGGCATAGAGCGATATTTTAATAGTGTGAGGCACGAACTTCTCAATTCCAATGAGGCTGATATTAAATAGGGTTGGGCTTGAAATGCCGCCCTGTGGCACACCTCGCGTGACATTGTGAGAGGGTGTTTCACCGTCCTTTGCGGGCACGAAGACAGCTCTCTCAGGCAGATAGTCAGATATCCCCGCATACATGCGACCTCCGATGTCTACCGACTCTAATGCAGATCTTATTGCCTCATGTGGCACACAGTCAAACGCTGATTTAATGTCAATGAACACTGGTCGAGTGATACGACGCTGGGCTTTTGCACTCTTTATGTCATTCACAAGGGCAAGCACGTTGTCGATGCTGCTACGGGACTGTCTGAATCCAGTAATCTGTGGGGTATAGACGTTCCGGTTTGTCAAGTTACAGTCTAGGCGACCAAGGACCATTTTCTCCATCAGCTTCCCCACGCAGCTCAGGAGTGCAATGGGCCGGTAAGACTCAATTTCCGTACGGATTTTGCCGGGTTTGAGTACAGGAACACGGCGACCGCGCTTCCAACCTGGTTCGAGGCGGCCCGCTTCCCAGCTCTGGTTGTATGTGCAAAGAAGGAAGCGCTTGGCTTTGTCTCCAAGGTGCGACAAAGCTGCATAGCTGATGCCATCTGGACCCGGGGCAGAAGCCTTGTTTACGGAAGACAAGGCAGCAAGTAGTTCTGACATTGTGAATGGCTTGTCCATAACGGTCAGATTTGCAGAGGGCAGGGAGACAGCTGTCAGGCTGGCAGGTAATATGGGAGTCGACAAGGCTGTGACCTTGACGCAGAACTCTTGAGCGACGTATAGATCCCGGCGGTTTTGTCGCAAAGCGATAGAGTAGAAAGCGTGCAGAGCAGTAGGCAGTGCCCGTACGCTACTTACTAAGCTCCAAATTCTCGTGAGAGGTTTTCGCGGGTCTAGTTTTGAGCGGAAATACTGCCATTCCCGCTGAGACACTTTCTTCATATGTCGGTGTACGTGCCTTTGTGCGCGTCTAGCGGCTTGTATATCTTCGCCTCTTCGCGTTTTACGAGCGTGCCTTTAAGCCCTGCTGTGCACCGCGCGGAGCCTGTGATACTCCGAATCGGCCACAGCGAACCTCGAGGGTAGACGGAAAAACTTCATACAGGAACCTTTCGCCCGTGTCATGGCGTTTATTAGGTCGCTGTACGATTCAAAATTCCCATCGAGCTCCTCAATAAGAGAAGAATGTAGAGACCAGTTCGGGCAACGAACTTGTCGATTGAATGACCCTCCACACAGGCCATCAAGCAAGATATATGTAGGCAGGTGATCGCTTCCATGTGACTCGATGTCTACGTACCACTGGGCAGTCCGAGGGAGACCATGGTGACACCCGGTGTTCTCGATACTGCGCCCCGGCTAAACGTGGGTTCACCAGTATTAATCACACTGAAGCCGTTACGGCAAGACGCGTCGAAGAGGCGCCTGCCTCTAGCTGTGGTCGTAATGCTGCCCCAGGAGGGATGGTGCTCGTTAAAATCTCCAGTTAACACGTGCAGTGCCGGTGTCGAGCGTACGTTGAGCTGGAGACGATACACGTTAAATGCAGCATCAGGTGGAATGTATGCCGCGATAAGGGTAAACTGCTGCGCATAACTTTTAGTAGTCGCTGTGACATACTACTTTGTGTCATCTGGAGGCAAGGTATAGTCCATGTACGTCAGGTCGTTCCTGATAACGAGCAGAACTCTTGAAAGAGCTTGACCAGTTCTAGTCTGCAGAACAGTGTAGCCAGAGAGACGAATGTTTGCGCGTAGCCGTGACTCTGATATTGCGATGACTGGAAACCGGCGCTGCTGTATGAACCGTCGGAAGTCGGGAAGGCGGCTCCGAAGACCGCAATCGTTGCATCGAAACACAGTGGCCTTGTTCCGTATTTCCAGAGTTTATGGCGCCACAGCTCCTATTGCAATTGCGTGAGGAGAGGCAATACAAGGTCCATTTTTGTGCCTATACCCTTGGCCACCGGAGATGAGAGCGGAGCCAGGAAAACTCGAATGGCCTCCACAACTGATATGATGAGCGTGCAAAATTTTCCAGAGTTTTGGTAAACACGGAGCCTGGGCCTGTACTGGTTTGCCTGCTGACCGGAAGACCCCGCTGGCGCCGTCACACACGACGACGCTGATGCAGGCGCTGTCACGTTTGAGGAAGCAGCTGCAGGTGCAGGCAATGACTCCGGCGTCTTCATGGATGCAGACTCGGATGACGGCGTGAGTGTGGCTGTAGCGGGCGCCGCAGGTTTCAAGGGTCCGCAAGCAGGCAGGGGTCGGAAGTCATCGTCGAAGCTTGTATGGAAGGTGTTGGAGACTGGCGTTTGCCATTTGGCGGCCTTCTGGGTTTCTGAAGACGACTTTTTCGAAGCAGCACCTTTCCGCCGCTGTATATGCAGGGTCGCCTTCGCTGACTTGTACTCAGTGTTTTTGTCGTCCTAAACGTTGTGTATGGCCTGCTCTTTCCGAAGTACCGGGCAGCGGGCAAACGTCGACTCGTGACTGTTCCGACAGTTGTGGCACCGAAGAGTATCAGCACCACACGCAGAGCTTTCGGGACAGCCACCGCACTGAGCACAGCGGCTCGGAAGTCTACACATGGTTGCCACGTGGCCAAAACACTGGCACTTGGTACATTGCCTGGGCGTCTCAACATAAGGATATACGCGGTAACGCGTGTTACCTAGGAAAACGTGCTCAGGAGCTGTTTCAGTGGCAAATACAATCCGCACGCTCTTGGATAACTTGCCTAGACGCTTCTAAAGTTGGGTATGAACTACAATGGCATGAGCGCTTTTGCAGTGATATACCATTGGCTCCACGTGTTCTGAGTACGAATAAAACTACTATTATTAGTATTCATTTCTTGTTAAATGCACTAAGGGCTGCGTAGACGTATTCGACGCTTCTAAGTTTGGGAATGGGCTACATTCACGTGAGCGCTTTTTGCAGCGCTCTGTGCCTGGCTCTACGCGATCTGAGTAGGAATAAAACTATTATTATTAGTATTACTTTCTACCACTTTAAATCTTCCCTGGTTTCAATGACTAGGGTTTCTACGCCAAACTTAACGCTGGAATACCTCGATACGTGTGCTTTAGGAGAAAGACACTTACGTACGAGATCGATTACCGTGTGGCCGTGGCCGTGGCAGTTTACACTTTCTTTCTGTAACGGTGAGCTTGGTTTTGGTGAGCAGCACTGTGAGAGCATGGATCCTGAGAGCCGAAGCGGAACTCTCACGTTTGCACTAGTCGTTTTATCAAAAGCCAAAGTTATTCAACCATACAACAGCCCAAGCTACAAACCATCCCCCCTTCTCCTGCCATTTTACCACCTGCGTGGAATAAAGGCGGGCACGGATAGTTAGAAAAATGTGGCAGCGTTCACGTCAGTCTGTGTTTTTTAATGCTTAAGTATTCTGTACCGAGTACGAAAAAAATCGTGTAACGCCTTGTGAAGAAACCAAAAACGCGCGACTAGTTGCCTCAAATAGGGGTGCATCAGCCCGAGTCTTCAAGCATAGACGCATTCCCAACACACCCTGGATGCAGTCTGGATTTGGAGAGGGGTGCATGGAAGTGCAAAATTAACCAGAACAATCATACAGCCCTCCGTTCAACAACGACGATGGTGGAACCCGAAGCTTTATTCGTGCGAAATCGAATGGGGAATGGCGAAAGACAAAGACGCTGCGATCAGAAGACCGAACTGCGTGCTGGTCGAATTCAAAGCCCGAGGGGTCAAAGTTTAAATATAGAAGGCAACCAAGGAAACCCAAAAGGGATAGCTTTGCGACAAACCATCATCGTCATTAAACGGAGGAGTGCATGATTTTTCAAGCGTAGGTGGCAGTAAAACGACCGCAGTATTCAGTTGTGAAACTGAGTACAGGTTTATAGGAGCACAAGTTCGCTCCAATAAACGTGTTTCTCATTCAAGACAACTGCATCGTCCTTGTCTTCGTGACATCTGGTGGAGGTGCGGGGTACGCACCCTTCATGCCCACTACAACCTCGGGAAGCCGCCAAGCCAGTCCAACAAGAGCCAGCCTCCGCCTGCAAGATTTACCACCCGAGTCCGGTCTACTACCGGAGAAGACGACGAAGAAAGACGTCGCAACCAGCACCATGCTCAACCAAGTTAATCCTCCTGTCGTTCTGCAGCAGCCACGGGAACCGCCATCATTCCGAGGAGCCCCCGCAGAAGACCCAGAAGAATGGCTGGAGAAACTGGAGCGCGTCCGGAAATTCAACAGGTGGGACGACGCAGAAACGTTCCGGCACGTTTTCTTTTACTGGGAAGATTCGGCTCGCACTTGGATCGAGAATCACGAGAGCTCCTTAACAAACTGGGCTCAGTTCAAAAGCGAGTTCACTAAGACCTTCACTACCGTGGTCAGAAAAGAACACGCAGCGCTTTTACTTGAAACTCGAACGCAGCACCCCAACGAAGGGGTAGTGATCTTTGTTGAGGAGATGAAGAGGTTGTTTCGACGTGCGGATCCGGAGATGACAGATGAAAAAAAACTAAGGTTTCTCATGCGAGGGGTAAAGCAGGAGCTTTTTGCTTGCCTTGTCCGCAATCCTCCCAAGACGTTGGCCGAATTTTCGTCTGAGGCGGCCGCGATGGAGAAGACGCTGGAAGTTCGAACGAGGCAGTACGATCGCCCGGTCAACGTGCTGGTTTCCGAGACGATCGGTGCCGGGGCTACAAGCTCCGACACACTGCGTGAGACCATCCGAGCAGTGGTCAGGGAGGAGCTTCGGAAGTTTTTTCCGACGACGCCGCGACCTCAAGTGGCTTCCCTGACTGACGTCATCCGCGAAGAGGTCCAACACGCTTTGGGCGCTTCTATGCCAGCCGAGGCACTCCGCGAGCCACAGGCGATGACCTACTCCGCGGCTGTTCGTCGACCCCGCCCTGCTCCAACCCGTCTACAAGAAGCTCCACCGTACCGCCGTCCACTCTCGCCGCCGTCCCCACTGTCGCCGCCGTCGACCGTACCGCCGTACACAGCCCAAACCCAGACGCCGAGGAAGACTGACGTTTGGCGAACGCCTGATCATCGTCCGCTGTGCTTCCATTGCGGAGAGGCCAATCACATCTATCGTCGCTGCCCGTACAGGAGACTCGGACTGCGTGGTTTCTCCGTCGACGCCCCACGCCCCCGACCCGGCCAGCGCCCTACCGAGATCGACGAATACCTGTCCAACACCAACCGAGGACCAGCCCGCTCACACCGATCGCCGTCGCCCTACCCATACCAGTCGCCTAACCACCGTAGCAATGCTGATTTCGCACGTGGAAGGTCCCCCAGCCCACGCGGGGGAAACTAAAAGCAGCAACTTCTGGAGGTGAAGTTGCTCTACGGCGAAAAATTGGGAACCCTCAAAGGACGCAAGGACGCGCTGAAGACAGTGATTCACGACATGCCCTCATCCCGACGACCCGACCTAACCCTGACGAGACTCCCGAACACGACGACAGCTACACGGCGCGACGCGTACCCGACCTGACCGAGACGTCCGTTGAGAAGACGACGACAACGACGATGCACAGTGCCCGACCGTCAACACGTACAAGCAGAGATACGACGCCCCGACGAACCCGGAACTCGAGGAAGACTGCATCTGACGTCAAGGTGTCCATCGACGGCTTTGACGTAGTCGCCCTCGTAGACACGGGAGCTGACTATTCGGTAATGAGTGGACCATTTGCGTCTAAACTGAAGAAAGTTATGACCAGATGGGACGGTCCGCACATACGCACAGCAGGAGGCCACCTCGTGACGCCAAGTGGAACGTGCACATCGCGCGTCACCATAAACGGCACCACGTACCCTGCGGCGTTCGTCGTTCTGCCTAACTACTCCCGCGACGTAATTCTTGGAATGGACTTTTTGATGGACAACGGTGCAATAATCGATCTGCAGACTAAGTCAATAACTTTTTCCCCCCATCACTCCATGACGCCGAAACCGAACCCCGAACGACGTGCTGCTGTAAGGATTGCCGATGATCATGTCACCCTGCCACCCCGCGCAAGCTTGATGGTCGCAGTCTACTGTGAAGATGCTGCTCCTGACGTCGACGCTATCTTAGACACTGATCAAAGGGTGCTTCTCGACCGTGGTGTGTCTGTCGCAAGAGGCATTGCGCGCTTCAAGGAACACCAATCCCACATTTTGGTTACTAATTTCACCGAGGAGTACCACCATTCAAACAAGGGCGCGGCAATTGCCTTCCTCGAAGAAACGCAAGAAGCAAGTGACGTGATCGCGGTCGCCGACTTTGAACGCACAACCGTAGAAACCTTCAAGCTCCCGCAGCCCTTCGACGTGAATCCGGCGCTACTGCAAGAACAACGGAACAAATTATTGGCTTTGCTGCGTCGCTATAGCGAATGTTTTTCGTCAAGCGCAAAACTACGTCAGACCCCTCTAGCGAAGCACCGAATAATAACCGAAGATGGAGCCCGACCTACCCGACAGTCACCGTACCGCGTCTCTTCACACGAACGGGAAGCCATCCGGACTCAAGTCGACGACATGCTCAGCGACGACATTATACAGCCATCGAAAAGCCCCTGGGCTGCGCCCGTCGTACTCGTAAAGAAAAAAGACGGCCATTAAGGTTTTGCGTTGACTACCGGCGACTGAACAAAATCACGAAAAAGGATGTGTACCCCCTCCCCCGAATCGACGACGCCCTCGACCACCTCTGCCACGCGAAGTACTTCTCATCGATGGACCTGAAGACCGGCTACTGGCAAATTGAAGTGGACGAGAGAGACCGAGAGAAGACTGCATTTATAACCCCAGACGGCCTATACGAGTTCAAGGTGATGCCGTTTGGGCTGTGCACAGCACCAGCGACGTTTCAAAGAGTCATGGACACTGTGCTAGCTGGCCTTAAGTGGCACACCTGCCTCGTATACCTCGACGACGTAGTAGTATTCGCCCGGACTTTCGACGAACACCTTACAAGGTTGGAGTCTGTACTCGAGGCCATTCGTACGTCGGGGTTGACGCTGAAGCCTGAAAAGTGCCGTTTCGCATACGGGGAACTCAAGTTCTTGGGCCACGTCGTCAACGCCGCGGTTGTCCTACCTGACCCGGAAAAAACTTCAGCCATTGCGAACTTCCTAAGGCCGAAAGACAAGAAGGGCATGCGAAGATTTCTCGGGCTGTGCGCATACTACCGGCGCTTCGTCGCAAACTTCGCACTCACGCACTTGACGAAAGATAGCACCCCTTTCAGCTGGGAAAACGACCAAGAAAACGCATTCTGCGAGCTGCAAAAACGCCTGCAAAGCCCGCCCGTGCTCGCTCATTTCGACGAAAATGCCGAAACGGAAATGCACACGGACGCAAGTGATATAGGCTTGGGTGCCGTCCTTGTCCAAAAGCAAAGCGGCTGCGAAAGGGTAATCGCCTATGCCAGCCGTGGTCTGTCGAAGGAGGAGAGAGAGAGAGAGCGATCTTTAATGAAGTCTGGCGATGTTAGCTGGGCTAAAATGCCTAACTTGCTACGCCAGTTGATGACGTGATGAAGATGATGGCGATGATGTTCAAGAAGTTGATGCGTACAGATACGGCGAGTTATTCACAGCGACTGGTCTAGACCTGTATGTTGCAGGTACTCTTGTCGAAGGAGGAGAAAAACTATTCTGCCTCTGAGAAAGAGTGCCTGGCTATTATATGGGCGATTTCAAAATTTCGCCCATACGTGTATGGAAGGCCATTCAAGGTTGTAACAGACCACCATGCGCTGTGTTGGCTCGCCAATTTGAAGGACCCCTCTGGCCGTCTTGGGCGGTGGAGCTTCCGCCTGCAGGAGTTCGACGTTACAGTCGTTTATAAATCCGGCAGGAAACACTCCGACGCCGACTGCCTGCCCACCACCACAAGACTCTGATGAAGACAGCGCGTTCTTCGGGATCGTGACGGAGAGCGACCTAGCCGCCCAGCAGCGTGCCGACCCCGACTTACGCGTCATAATCGAGTACCTCGAGGGATGCAACGTTGCCGTTCCTAGGACCTTCAAACGCAGCTTACCAGCATTCAGCCTGAGAAACTCCGTCCTCGTGAAGAAGAATTTCAGCCCCGGAACAAGAGCGTATTACCTTCTCGTCATCCCCGCGGACCTTCGTGACGAAATTTTGGAAGCGTGCCACGACGTCCCGTCTTCCGGACATCTGGGCACAGCCCGCACTATTGGAAAAATCAAGGCGAGGTACTACCGGCCTTACCTCTGACGTCACCCACTACGTCCGGAGCTGCCGTGACTGCCAGCGACGAAAAACGCCGCCAACAAGACCCGCCGGACATCTGCAACCGGTCGCCGTCCCATCGAGACCATTTCAACAGATTGGAATGGACCTTTTAGGCCCGTTCCCTACGTCACGATCACAGAACAAGTGGATTGTCGTAGCGACAGACTACATGACGCGCTACGCAGAGACCGCCGCTCTTCCGAGGGGGACTGCACAAGAAGTGGCGAAGTTCTTTATAAGCCAAGTTGTGCTGCGACATGGAGCCCCAGAAGTCCTAATCACAGACCGCGGAACGGCATTTACTGCGGAGCTGATGCAAGGAGTATTACGCTACAGCAACACGGATCACCGAAGAACGACGGCGTACCACCCCCAAACGAACGGACTAACAGAACGTCTGAACAAGACAATCGCAGATATGCTGTCAATGTACGTTGACGTTGAACATAAGACTTGGGACGAAGTGCTCCCGTATGTCACGTTTGCGTACAACACGGCTACACAGGAGACGACGCAGCTGACGCCGTTCGAGCTTGTCTACGGTAGAAGGCCGACTACGATGCTCGACGCCATGCTTCCGCACGTAGAAGACGACGACATCAACGCCGACGTCCACGGATATCTTCAACGTGCGGAGGAGGCCCGCCAGCTCGCTCGAGTTCGTATAACGGACCAGCAGCTGGTGGATGCGGGCCGCTACAACCTCCGACGCCGAGACGCCGAGTACGAACCAGGGGATCGTGTATGGGTTTGGACTCCAATCCGACGACGCGGACTCAGTGAGAAGCTCCTGCGACGGTATTTCGGACCCTACCAGATTCTACGACGTGTTGGCCAACTTACCTACGACGTGATCCCCGATGGTGACTCCGGCACATCACGACAACGCACGCGGCCTGAAGTCGTCCACGTGGTTGGCTTAAAACCTTTCTACGGACGATGACGAACTTTTATTTTCATTTGTTCGGACTGTCGCTTATGTTAGCATCGGGTCGATGCACTCTTAGAGGGGGGGGTAATGCCGCGAACCATACATTGGGTTTGTTTATTTGTGTTTTGCTTTTACCGCCCGGCTGCGCCGGTCTGTGTTATCTCTGCGCCAAGGGAAGCGCGTGTTCCATTCTTTCTTTCTGTGCCGCATGTGTTATCTGTTGTGATAGGGAGAGCATTCCGATCTAACGTGAACAGCCCAGAATAATCTTCTTGGATCTACTATGTTCTCGATGTGAATCGACGTTTCGAGAACCACGCGCGCCGAAAGATAAAAAGCCTGCAATGCGGACGCCGGGGCATTCGATTCTGCTACGCTCGCCGACGCAAGTCACTTTGTTGACCGCTGCTTCGCCGCCTCTGTATTCTTTTGAGTTGTTAGGGGAGCACAAGTTCGCTCCAATAAACGTGTTCCTCATTCAAGACAACTGCATCGTCCTTGTCTTCGTAACAATATAGAAGGCAACCAAGGAAACCCAAAAGGGAAAGCTTTGCGACAAACCATCATCGTCATTAAACGGAGGAGTGCATGATTTTTCAAGCGTAGGTGGCAGTAAAACGACCGCAGTATTCAGTTGTGAAACTGAGTGCAGGTTTCCCAAACCCTCCTGTCTCTCGTTCTTCAGCCACGCAGGAATCGTTTTTTGAAAAACCATTAACCAACTAGCGAACAACCATTGAAATTCTTTAAAGCAATGCTTTTCCACGACAAGAAATAACGTTATACTTTCATGTGGTATTTCTTCTGTAAACGATTTCCGATGACTTTAGTAAGCGCATTTCTGTAAAATTAAAAACGTTTCTACCGAGGCCAGCGCCGCGGTATTCCTTGATCGGCTGGACACACCGAATTTGAAAAAGCATTTACCGCATTATATTGCTCGATCCGCCAAACTGCATGCAGGCATAAATATTGCACGAAGGAACAAACTTGCGCTTCCAGCTTGACTTCCAGCTTGGCGCATTGAGCGTCGTCTGGTACTTGTAATTACTGGGTATAGGCGTATATTACAAACATGGCATGCCTCGTAAAAGTCACCTCCACGTTCAAGATTTAACGATCTGAAAAAAGTCATTGTGGTTATCTAGGCTCTGCAAGCCGCACCGCAGCAGAATGACATAAATAGTGTTTAAAAGGTTTTATTGATCTGGAACGGAGGTAGTTGAGCCGTTCCTCTCTTGTGGGGGGCGTCGTCAGTCCAGGAGGTCCTGGGAACGTGCGGCCAGTTGCGCCCGGGTTATCAGCTCTTGCTGGTCACCCAGGTCGCCGCTAGCCAGCTGGCCCTCCCACGGCTCAGGAGTTGGGTTCGGAAGGGGGAGTAGAGTTTGGGTTAGGTGGTACTCCCACACCATGTGGTAGGGTGCATGGGGATGGGCAGTGTTTGCATTTTGGAGAGTACTGTGCAGAATAAATAACATGAAGGCGTGTTCCATGGGGAAAGGTGTTTGTTTTCAGAAGCCATAAGATGCCCTCGTCGGTCTTGGGAAAGTTCGGATGGGGTGGAGAGAATTGCTGGTGTTGTCGGCGTAAATGGGCTAGGATGTCAGCGTAGCGGAGGGATATGGGCGGAGAAGCACTTGGGTCGTCGGCTTCAGAGGGTGCCCGGGGTATGAGGGTGCGGGAAGGGGCATGGGCCGCCTCATTTCCAGGTAGAGTCGTGTGACCCGGTGTCCAACGATGCGGATATCGGGAAATGGCGTTGATCGTTGGGCAAGAATGCGATGGGCAAGGGCCGAGATTCGTCCAGCTTGGTAGTGGCGGCAACCGGTCTGGGAGTCTGTCAGGATTGTCACGGACTCTAGATCGGTGTGGGCGGCAAAGGCGATTGCAATTTCTTCTACGATTGTTATGTTGTTGGTAGGGGTGGTAGCTGAGTTGACAGGACGTCTCATGGAGTCGACGATGGCCGGCCACGCACAAGTACGATGCGCTCACCGCCACCGGCCTTCCACTGATGAGCGGCCTTCCACTGACGAGTGGTGTCGAAGACGTCGAGGACTCCGTACCGCGTCCGAGCTCAAGCAAAGCCGTCGCTGCTGTGGCCCTGCTACGGCGATACTGCAGTGCCATTGAGAGAAGCTGTCTCGTGTTTGTGGACTGTTCAGATACCGTAGAGGAAGCAGTCACCAGCAACGCGTTGCGCTCCAAGAAGCAGGCAACACTCACGCAGTTCCCCCCCAATAAATGCTTGTTTTCTTTCCGAGAAAGTGTCGTATCAATAGTGAACTGCAGGCTGGTAAGAGCTCAGCGTTAGCTCGTGACTCCGTCGGCAGGATTTCTCTTATGTAATTGTTTTGCTTCACTTTCTATATCGAATTTTTGCTATATCGAACTATTTTACAATCCTCGCGCTGTTCGATATAAGCGGGCTTTACTGTAAATGTTTGGTGCGTCTATCCGTCCGTCGGTTACTAGATTCAGCGGCCCGGTCAGAGTGAAAATAGGTTTCACCACGACGTACCAATAGGCTGCGCAGTTCCAATTTACGAAAACTGGCAATGTGGCTCATACATGTTCACATTTATTCGGGAAAAGCAACTGTCAAAGGCATTTGAGGTAAGAGAGAGAGAGAGAGGGAGAGAGAGAGAGAGAAGATAATTTTTAATGAGACCGAAGATGTAATAAGGGTTAAAAGCTAAAACGAATTGTATTATTAACAATAAATGAAAAGAAAAAAAACCACCAGAAAAGCACACGATATAGAGAACAATGTGGTTGATCCTCTTTCATAGGAATCGGTAAAACACAAAAGTGAAATGTGCCTGCGCAGGAGCATTTGAATGTTTATTGTGCACCAATATGAACTTGCCGACCGCTATCTGTATTTCGTCGGTATGACACCGTTAGACGCATCAACATTAGACACTGGATTACACGCGCCCGAGCATTGCGTAAATACGGTTGCAACCACAGGCGCTCCCAACCCGTGCGAACGAAATCGAATGGGTTGTCAGCGAATCGTTTGGTGAAGTCACAGTACGCTACAGCGAAAGGAGCATGATTAGCGGGTCGGCAGCTATCTTGTGGGTGTGCTTCGCGAGCGACGTTCTGCTGGCGGGTCGCTTGGCAAAGGTGCGATCACGTTGGTCCTGCTCCGTGGCGTGTACGCTAGACGCTTGCGTTGCGACGAGCTCAGCTTGTGGAACGCGGCGGCGGCGTTCCACATAGGCGGCGGACGGATAAACATTCCAGCTTCCGCTGCTACACGCTGCCCTATCGAGGTGCCCACCATCGGCGCTCATAAGCATCATGACGCACTACTTCGCTTCACCTCCCCTAGACGGCAGCACCATCTGAATGAACAAGTTAGAGGGAAGGACATAAGGTGCGTTCGTACAGCTATTCGGGTACGACTTATGGCTCAGTCATTCCGTTAATTACTCTAAAGTGATGATTAAATGACAAAGCCTAGCCGGAGGGACGGCTGGTATGTATATGTCGGTGTGTGTTGTACCACATGCAGCGTGTGGTTATTTTTGTGTTGTACGTGTGTGTTGAAGACTGGTAATAATAATAAAAAAACTTATGGCTCAGTCGGTAGAGCGTTTCACACCTCCCGTTGCGGCCACAGTGATCGTGGGCTCGAAACCTAGCGCCGCCGCGCGGAAGGAACTTTTTCAGGTGATGTCATTTCCGGGACGGATATGACGTCGGTAAGGTTTGTCTACCTCGGCATAAAACACTTTCGTGTTAAAATGAATAATAAAATAACGAGAGAGGCAGTCACCAGCTGACGTCTAGTATAGAGTGTCACAGCAAACGTACAAGACCCTTAAAACCCCCACCGCGCACTGTCTTTTCAGTTCCAGCTAGGGGCTAAAAAGTCGTTCATGCTGAGCTTTCTGGCTCGTAGTGAACTTCGCACCGTCATTGACGCAGTGGCTTGAAAACAAAAAAAAACACGTGTTCAGTGTCCTCTCGTACAACGTCAAAGGGACTCAGAGGTTAGGGCACTAGTTCGATTTTGTAAAGAACGTTTTTGGTATAAACTACTTTGAAGGGCAGGCTATACTCAATATACACACTCAATATGTCGGGATAAACCGTGGGGTATAGAAAACGTACACTGAAGGCCGACAGCATTCAGGACGGCGTACTGCGCGTCCGGATTCCGCTTGTTTTGCAATTGCATGCCCCATCCGTGAGTGGTAACTAATTTCTTGGTGTCCTCTTTGGGTAAAGGGAATTGGCCTGTTTAGCTGCTAAAATGGCCCTCGCGCGCGAGCCGATCAGAAATGATATTGCCCGTGATTTGCAATGATTCGCAATGATTGAAATGATATTGTTTGCCTTCTTCAGAGTGCCTCGGTATATATTATGTTGATTTCGGGAATCAGCTTCGCTTAATGGCTTCTTCACTTTAGAAGTGGTCGTAGGGCATAGCGGGAGTCTAGGAAAACAACCCAGGGTTTTGGAGCGCAGCCCTTGATAATCTGCAGCGCAGATCTCATACCAGCTGGCTTTTTGTAGCGGATGTCTTGTGGGTGAGCTTCTGGAATTTCCACAAAAATGCAGATTTTGCGAGAGTAATACCTGTAATCGTTATAATAGCGGAAGTGGAGATAATTGGTCAAACAGAATTAAAAGAAAACAAAAAATAATAAAAATAGAAAAGATAAAATTGTCACCAAAATGATAGGAAGAAATGGCAAACATGCACCTCATAGATCTCCCCCAACACCGAAGAATAAACAAAGAGTTCGCGAAAGAAGTAGAAAATACATACAAAAATAACGTAAATGGGCCAACTTTTAACTACGCCTCGCTTATTTCGAAAACATCCATAATTAGTGAGGTAGAGACACTTAATCGCTATAATGGTATATGTTCACATCATTGGCGAAAAGAAACAAAAAAAAAATTAAAAAGAATTAAAATTATCCGACGTCTTTTGCTACGCATAGCCGTATTTGGCTGCAAAGAACTCACACGGTAACAAGCGGAATAAGAATGCTACGCATTTGTAGAAATTTCACTGAATTTCTGCAGATATTCTGCAAAGGTAGATTCTACACGCTATCTTTGGTTAATATTGTTACGTGGCAAAGACACGTCAGTTGAAGCTATTTATAAGTCAGAATAAGCTGGGAAGCGCTGGATTCGGCAGCAGCGTGAGTCCGGGGCCAAGCGCTCTCGTTCTCGTCGTCTTCTATTAGCGGCGCAGCGCCCACCGCATGTTTGGCGTGAACAGGGATTGCCCCGTCACAATGTTATGATTTGGTAGCGTTTAGGTCGGTTTAATGTCGCAGATCATCTCGTGACCGAATTTATTTGACGTTCTGAATTGCGCGAGGTGAACGCACACGTCACGGGGGGGGGAGGGTGGGTGGAAGACGAAGCGGACAATATTCGTGTAAAGGCAGCGAGGTCGATCTGAATGCTACGCCGTCTTTATAACAGTTTACTTGCATGATTTAGGGTGATGCTTTATAATTTCATATTGCACTCACATTTAGCATATGCCATGCTAATATGGGGTACCGGAAAAAAAACTGACATTAAAAATCATGGCGTATTGCAGCGTATAATGTTTCTCTTCTTAAAACCTTGAAAAAGATATATTAGTAAACAGATCTTATGACACAATACAACATCCCGTACATAAAACAAACCTATGCTCCAACTTGCAGTGTTCGTATCTAAGGATGTCTACATGAACTACGACGTTTCAAATTTTTTGAACAGAACTACAGTACATGCGCTACGTTACAGACCAGTTACAAACAGACATACCATGCACAAATTGCGCCATGCGAATGACGGATCATCTGACGATGACATTGTGTAATGATTAGCATGTTGTGCTTAAAACTGCCAAGAGCTGCATGACCATCTGCGCAATCAACCGTACTGTGGGAGTCCGGTTTTGTTCTGCGTAGGAGGTATTATATAATACACGGACGCAGAATTGCATCTTCCCACTACTTCTCAAGCGTCTGATCGAACTATTTTAAAGAAGCTGGAGCAGCTGATCCTGCCGGCGTCTCTGTCTTAAACCATTTAAATTAAGCGAGGCGATGTGTTGTGCTGCGTAGTTGGCCATAGGAACCAGCTAATGATTCCCCCCCACCAAAAGGAAGAGTCACACTAGTATTTCACGACCGTTGAGACTACGTAACTGTGGTGGGTCGCACATTTCAGCTGTTAGCTCCACAAACTACCAGTGCCACTGCTGAAAACTCTACACGCCTGTCTGTCCTCTGCATCAGAACAGTTTTCGTCTGCATAAATGGAGGCCGGCCGCTTTAAGGGCTCTGAAGCACCGTCTGTCGCCTCTTCACAAAAAGAGAAGTATCAGCTGACGATGCCGAAAGCAAACCAGTAGGTTCCGAAGAACCATCCTCAGCCTTGATGAAGCTCTCCGAAGCGTGGCCTTACCTAGCTACTTTGTACAGGGTCGAGATGCGCTGTCACAGGAGCTCCCAAACAGTTCGCCCTCCTTTGACGGGCCCGCAATCATCCCCGGATTTTTCAGCTGAAGGCAAGACAGGCCCCACTGGCCCGGTTTTCTTGGAATCTGGAAGGCCATCATCAGGTGGTTTTGGTTACGGGAGCAGAACGTTATGCCCTGGATTCTCCAAGTTGACAGACGGAGACTTCTAGGCAATGGTGGCCAGGCGTGGCCTAACGCGGAGTTCCCTAAAAGCATCCACCACTTCATACGCGTCCATAAGGTGTTCTGAAGTTTCGTCGTGTGTAATCTTCGCCTGACCCTGATCTAATTTGTCAGCATACGCCTGTACACTGGTTTCCCCCGTATGCCCATAGCGCAGGCATTGGTAGCCCCTATATGCACTCCTCTGCCGACACACGTGCTCAACGCGCATAGTGGTACAATGAACGCATAGTGGTAGCCTTCCCTGAATGAGTTATAAGCTCTGGATCCAAAAGACATCTAGCATGTGCGGAGTGTTGCTCACAGAGAACGTTTGTCAAAGTTAAGCCGACATCTTTGTTCGAAGTTTCTGTGCGCTTCATTCCTGGGCAGCGCCAAATCTCTCAGGTCAAAGACTGGACGTTGCCGTACGGTTCTAGCGCTTCCGCAATTCGTCAGCTCTCTGTGTGGCGAAGTAACCAGAATAGGTTTATTTTTACCTCGCGTCAGTCTGGGTCAAACACCATTCATTTTAAGGACTTCACGGGGAAATTCCCAAGCTCTACAAGCTCCTGATTCGCGATAGCAGAGGCAGGTTGCCATCAATACATGGCTCATCCGGTATTGGCTAATGCTTATGATGCCTTTGAGATCTATAACTCGAGCAAGAGCATCTATGAAGTCAGGAGCGAGGTACGGACGACCTTTGAGATAAGCTGCCGTTGTGTGTCTGAATACGGGCGGCCGGAGAAATACCGAAGCGCTGGTTGCCGACTGTTGGCCGTTCGTCGTATGATCAGTGGCTGCCAGATACTGGATGCTGGCCGGACATGCCAGAAAGCGGCCATAGACGGGCCGGTCTTCGGACACTCTTTGCCGCCTGGGGGGGAGTTGGGTTCAGGGGAGAAAACAAACGGTTAGCGAAGAGGGTGAGATAGGAGCAGCAAGGTGCACACTTTTAGGCGCAACACTCGTTCACGTGAATTCGCAGGAATGAGGAAACGTAGTAGGGCTTTTGTTGCCTTCTGCGATGTTGATGGTAGAAGCCGATGACCCAGCATACTCTTTACTGCAACTGGCCGACTGCCCAATCGGCTGAGCGCGGTGGCAAGCACGCTTATCTCCGATGATATTTGGGGCAGCGACACAGCACATGCTCGATTGTTTCTTCCACCCCACAGGCACCACAGCGGGTGGTGCTCACATTGTCAGAGTGTCACAGGCATACCTCGTCAGAGTTGGACCAGCTCAAAAAAACTCCATCACAAATTTATTTTCGGAATCACCTTTCGCTCAAACTCAGAGTCATTGCTGAGCAAATAATATACGCTCACTTAAACTCAAACTCACATCGAGCGCAAAACTCAGAACTCGTACACGGGCTAAGTCAATTCGGGTTCAGAACTCAAATGGACTCAGAACTCACTTGGGCTCAAAGCTCAAAACAAACTCATAACTCAGACGCACTCAGATGCAATCAGAATTGATACGGATTCAGAGTTTTGAAAATTCACGCGGTTTCACGAAACGTACGGGCGCAAACTCGCCTGCTGCATTTCTCTCTTTAGGTAAGGAAGACATAAATTAGTAATTCCAGTGAGGGGGGAAAGAATTTACGATGCAGATTTAATACAGCTATACGTGCTAGGCCATCATGACAAGTGTTGCTTACAAGCAATGTTTGTATTGGATGCTAAACCCTTGATACGGGCTGCGTGTTCATGACAAAGGGGATTCATGCTCGAGAGTGGTTTGAGGACCGGGAGAGAAAGAAAGAAAAAAAAATGTTGAGCAAAGTGACGTGCGCACAGTTCATTTAAATCGAAGCTGTTCATGGTTGGGGTCTCATTCATTCATGTTTTGCATCCTAAATAAACGCCTTGCGGCAAACCCAACTGTTACCACGAGTCTGTGAAGTGCGATGCGTTCATAAAACTGCCTTTGTTTTTGTTTGCATGCTTGCGTGAGTATAAAGGCCAGACCCTGGAGAGCTGTCGCTGCTGGCGCCGGTAAACAGCACTATCCGTTGAAGAAATCGCCATCACGGACTGTACATGTCATGGTGTGTCCATGGACAGCGTGTTTAAATTTAGAACCTCTTGCAACCTGTTGTGATTTCAGTCACGATGTTACCTGACGCTTCCAGACGCACCCACAAACGATGAAGCAGCAGCAGCATCTCGCGGGAAGCTGGTCGGACCTTAGATCGGGGAAGAAGAGCAGGACGTTGATCTACCGGCTTGGGAACGGTGCACCTATGGGCTACGGTATTCCCTACTAGCTTAAATTTTGTAAATATTGTAAATAACCTTATTTTCAACCAGACTCGCACATCCTTTTACTTCAGAAATGAAGTCCCGGCGACGCGCGTTGAACTTATGGACCTCATCATGAGATAGCCACGGCGAGGTAGCGATTGGGTCAAAATTCAAGATAATGCCGCTTGGGTATGTGGGGTATTACATTGGAGGTCTCGATTAGGGGAATCAAGTGGTACAAAGAAAACTTACTTTCCGGGCTATAATTATGACACAGTCATGGTGAGTCATACATTAGGTTATCATTCATAATGATGCCACTAGGGAATGTGGGTTACGAAATTGAAGGTCTGGATGCGGGGAATCATGTGACACAAAAAATGCTTCCTGGTTATAATGATGAGATATGGCGAGTCATAGATTGGGTTAAAATTTAAAATGATGCCATTAGGGCATGTGGGGTAATAAATTTAAGGTCTTGGTTACGGGAATCACGTTGGGCAAAAACTGCTTCATGGTTATATTTATGACACCGTCATGGTGAGTCGCAGATTGGATTAAAATTCAGAGCAATGCAATTAGAGCATGCGGGGTATCAAATTGAAGGTCTCTATGAGGCGAATCACGTGGAACAAATACCATAATTCTTACTAATTATTATCATGAGATATTCAAGGTGTGTTATAAATTCGGTTAAAATTGAATTGATCCCATTACAGCGTGTGGGTATCAAATAAATACCTACAAAGAGGAATACCGTGGGACAAACACCGAAATGCTCCATGATTATCTTCATGACATAGTCGTGGGTGGTCATAGGTTGGGGCAAAATTCAAAATGATACCGCAAGGGCATGTGGGGTATCAAATTAAGATTCGCGGTAGGGGAATCGCACAATGAAAATACAAGAATGCGTGCTTGTTATAGTTATGAGATAGTCATGGGGAGTTATAGTTTGGGTGAAAATTTAATAAGTTGCCGCTAGGGCGTATAAAATGTAAGGACTCCATGAGGAAAATCGCATGGACCAAATACAAAAATGCTTCCTGGCTATAGTCATGAGATTGTCAAGGTGAGCCATAGATTAGGTTAAAATTCAAAACGACGCAACTAGGCATGCGGTGTATCAAATTTAATGTCTCGATGAGGGGAATCACGTGGGAGAAATAAAAAGGCGCCCTTTGCACTGTGACCCATTTCTGGCCCGGTGACGCCGTCCCCGTGGGGCGCGCTCGACCGTTTTTCGGAAGGGTCCCGTCGCCGATCCTTAGAAGTTCAATGCACACACGCGCACACACATACACGGCCCTGTACAAGATTAGAACCAGCAATAGCCTCGTTTCGCGGGGGTTCCCGGGATTGGTGGTGCTGCCAGATGACACCATGCCAGTATGGCACCATGCACAGTTTGTTGAGGCCAACCACCTGCCGAAGTCTTTTCGGCGAACACGAGCCGTCACAATGCCGGTGCGGCGTGTGGGATATCAAATTCAAGGTTTCTATAAGGAGAATTACGTGTTACCAATAAAAACGCTTCCTGGTTATAATCATGGTACAATCATGGTGAATCATAGATTGGGTTAAAACTCAATATTGCCGCGAACCATACATTGGGGTTGTTTATTTGTGTTTTGCTTTTACCGCCCGGCTGCGCCGGTCTGTGTTATCTCTGCGCCAAGGGAAGCGCGTGTTCCATTCTTTCTTTCTGTGCCGCATGTGTTATCTGTCGTGATAGGGAGAGCATTCCGATCTAACGTGAACAGCCCAGAATAATCTTCTTGGATCTACTGTGTTCTCGATGTGAATCGATGTTTCGAGGACCACGCGCGCCGAAAGATAAAAAGCCTGCAGTGCGGACGCCGGGGCATTCGATTCGACGCCACTCGCCTGTGCAAGTCACTTTGTTGACCGCTGCTTCGCCGCCTCTGTATTCTTTTGAGTTGTTAGGGGAGCACAAGTTGGCTCCAATAAACGTGTTTCTTATTCAAGACAACTGCATCGTCCTTGTCTTCGTAACATCTGGTGGAGGTGCTGGGAATGCACCCTTCATGCCCACTACAACCTCGGGAAGCCGCCAAGCCAGTCCAACAAGAGCCAGCCCCCGCCTGCAAGATTTACCACCCGAGTTCGGTTTGATGCCAGAAGGGCCCAAGAAAAGGAACGCTGCAACCAACACCATGGTGCAAGAAACAACGTCACCAATCGTCCTGCAGCAGCCCCGGGAACCGCCATCGTTCCGGGGAGCCCCCGCTGAAGACCCCGAAGAATGGTTGGAGAAGCTGGAGCGCGTCCGCATCTTCAACAGGTGGGACGACGAAGAAACATTCCGGCATGTCTTCTTTTACTTAGAAGATGCTGCTCGAACTTGGTTCGAGAACCATGAGAGTTCTTTGACCGACTGGACTCACTTCAAAAGGGAGTTCCTGAAGACATTCACTACCGTTGTGAGAAAAGAGCGAGCTGCGCTTTTGCTTGAAACTCGGACACAACACCCGAACGAAGGGGTCGTGATCTTCGTTGAGGAGATGAAGCAACTATTTCGCCGCGCGGACCCCGAAATGACGGAAGAAAAGAAGTTACGCTTCTTGATGCGCGGTGTGAAGGAGGAGCTGTTTGCTGGACTTGTCCGCAACCCGCCCAAAACCATCGCTGAATTCGTGACCGAAGCCAGCACGATTGAGAAGGCTCTCGAAATGCGGGCTAAGCAGTATGACCGGAACTTTGTTGGCGCGGCCAGTGCGAACTACATCGACAACATGCGGAGACCGGCTGATAGCCTACGCGAGACCATCCGCGCAGTAGTGAGAGAGGAGCTGCGGAAACTTTTCCCGACGACGCCGCAACTTCTGTGGCATCCGAAGTACACTGCGAGCCACAAGCTATGACGTACTCCGCGGCTGTTCACCGACCCCGCCCTGCTCCAACACGTCGTCCAGAAGTACGTCGTCAAGAGGCCCCGCCCTACCGCCGCCCACTGTCGCCCGCCCGACCCCCGGTAGCACAAACCCAGACGTCAAGGAAGACTGACGTATGGCGAACACCGGATAATCGTCCTCTGTGCTACCAGTGCGGAGAGGCCGACCACATCTACCGTCGCTGCCCATACAAGAGACTCGGACTACGTGGTTTCTCCGTCGACGCACCACGCCCCCGACCCGGCCAGCACCCATCTGAGATTGAAGAATACCTGTCGAACACCAGCCGTGGACCAGCCCGTTTCAACCGTTCGCCGTCGCCCTACCCGTACAAGTCGCCGGACCGCCGTAGCAGTGCTGACTTCGCACGTGGAAGGTCTCCCAGCCCACGCGGGGGAAACTAAAGGCGGCAACTTCTGGAGGTGAAGTTGCTCTACGGCGAAAAACTGGAAACCCTCCAACGACGCAAGGACGCGCTGAAGACAGTGATTCACGACATGCCCTCATCCCGACGACCCTGACGAGACTCCCGAACACGACGACAGCTACACGGCGCGACGCGTACCCGACCTGACCGAGACGTCCGTTGAGAAGACGACGACAACGACGATGCACAGTGCCCGACCATCAACACGCACAAGCAGAGATACGACGCCCCGACGAACCCGGAACTCGAGGAAGACTGCATCTGACGTAAAGGTGTCCGTCGACGGCTTTGACGTAGTCGCCCTCGTAGACACGGGAGCTGACTATTCGGTAATGAGCGGACCATTTGCGTCTAAACTGAAGAAAGTTATGACCAGATGGGACGGTCCGCACATACGCACAGCAGGAGGCCACCTCGTGACGCCAAGTGGAACGTGCACATCGCGCGTCACCATAGACGGCACAACGTACCCTGCGGCGTTCGTCGTTCTGCCTAACTGCTCCCGCGACGTGATTCTCGGAATGGACTTTTTGACGGACAACGGCGCAATAATTGACCTGCAGACCAAGTCGATAACATTTTCCTCCGATCACTCCACGACGCCGCAGCCGAACCCCGATCACCGTGCTGCTGTCAGGATCGCCGACGATCACATCACCCTGCCACCCCGCGCAAGCTTGATGATCGCCGTCTACTGTGAGGATGCTGCTTCTGACATCGACGCTACCGTAGAAAGTGATCAAAGGTTGCTTCTCGACCGCGGTGTCTCCGTCGCAAGAGGCATTGCGCACTTTAAGCAACGCCAATCTCACGTTTTGGTCACTAATTTCACCGAAGAGTACCAGCATTTAAACAAGGGAGCTGCAATTGCGTTCCTCGAAGAAACGCAAGAAGCAAGTGATGTGATCGCGGTCGCCGACTTTGAACGCACACTCGTAGAAACCTTCAAGCTCCCGCAGCCATTCGACGTGAATCCGGCGCTACCGCAAGAACAACGGAAAAAATTATTGGCTTTGCTGCGTCGCTATAGCGAATGTTTTTCGTCGAGCGCAAAACTACGTCAGACCCCTCTAGCGAAGCACCGAATAATAATCGAAGACGGAGCCCGACCTACCCGACAGTCACCGTACCGCGTCTCTTCACACGAACGGGAAGCCATCCGGACTAAAGTCGACGACATGCTCAGCGACGACATTATACAGCCACCGAAAAGCCCCTGGGCTGCGCCCGTCGTACTCGTAAAGAAAAAAGACGGCACATTAAGGTTTTGCGTTGACTACCGGCGACTGAACAAAATAACGAAAAAGGACGTGTACCCCCTCCCCCGAATCGACGACGCCCTCGACCACCTCTGCCACGCGAAGTACTTCTCATCGATGGACCTGAAGACCGGCTACTGGCAAATTGAAGTGGACGAGAGAGACCGAGAGAAGACTGCATTTATAACCCCAGACGGCCTATACGAGTTCAAGGTGATGCCGTTTGGGCTGTGCACAGCACCAGCGACGTTTCAAAGAGTCATGGACACTGTGCTAGCTGGCTTTAAGTGGCACACCTGCCTCGTATACCTCGACGACGTAGTGGTATTCGCCCGGACTTTCGACGAACACCTTGCAAGGTTGGAGTCTGTACTCGAGGCCATTCGTACGTCGGGGTTGACGCTGAAGCCTGAAAAGTGCCGTTTCGCATACGGGGAACTCAAGTTCTTGGGCCACGTCGTCAACGCCGCGGGAGTCCTACCTGACCCGGCAAAAACTTCAGCCATTGCGAATTTCCCAAGGCCGAAAGACAAGAAGGGCGTGCGAAGATTTCTCGGGCTGTGCGCATACTACCGGCGCTTCGTCGCAAACTTCGCACGAATTGCAGAGCCACTCACGCGCTTGACGAAAGATAGCACCCCTTTCAGCTGGGAAAACGACCAAGAAAAAGCATTCGGCGAGCTGCAAAAACGCCTGCAAAACCCACCCGTGCTCGCTCATTTCGACGAAAATGCCGAAACGGAAATGCACACGGACGCCAGTGATATAGGCTTGGGTGCCGTCCTTGTCCAAAAGCAAAGCGGCTGCGAAAGGGTAATCGCCTATGCCAGCCGTGGTCTGTCGAAGGAGGAGAAAAACTATTCTGCCTCTGAGAAAGAGTGCCTGGCTATTATATGGGCGATTTCAAAATTTCGCCCATACGTGTATGGAAGGCCATTCAAGGTTGTAACAGACCACTATGCGCTGTGTTGGCTCGCCAATTTGAAGGACCCCTCTGGCCGTCTTGGGCGGTGGAGCTTGCGCCTGCAGGAGTTCGACGTTACAGTCGTTTATAAATCCGGCAGGAAACACTCCGACGCCGACTGCCTGTCCCGCGCCCCCGTCGACCCACCACCACAAGACTCTGATGAAGACAGCGCGTTCTTCGGGATTGTGACGGAGAGCGACCTAGCCGCCCAGCAGCGTGCCGACCCCGACTTACGCGTCGTAATCGAGTACCTCGAGGGATGCAATGTTGCCGTTCCTAGGACCTTCAAACGCAGCTTACCAGCATTCAGCCTATGAAACTCCGTCCTTGTGAAGAAGAATTTCAGCCCCGGAACAAGAGCGAATTACCTTCTCGTCATCCCCGCGGACCTTCGTGACGAAATTTTGGAAGCGTGCCACGACGACTCGTCTTCCGGACATCTGGGCACAGCCCGCACTATTGGAAAAATCAAGGCGAGGTACTACCGGCCTTACCTCTGACGTCACCCACTACGTCCGGAGCTGCCGTGACTGCCAGCGACGAAAAACGCCGCCGACAAGACCCGCCGGACTTCTGCAACCGATCGCCGTCCCATCGAGACCATTTCAACAGATTGGAATAGACCTTTTGGGCCCGTTCCCTACGTCACGATCACAGAACAAGTGGATTGTCGTAGCGACAGACTACATGACGCGCTACGCAGAGACCGCCGCTCTACCGAGGGGGACTGCACAAGAAGTGGCGAAGTTCTTTATAAGCCAAGTTGTGCTGCGACATGGAGCCCCGGAAGTCCTAATCACAGACCGTAAACGGCATTTACTGCGGAGCTGATGCAAGGAGTATTACGCTACAGCAACACGGATCACCGAAGAACGACGGCGTACCACCCCCAAACGAACGGACTAACAGAACGTCTGAACAAGACAATCGCAGATATGCTGTCAATGTACGTTGACGTTGAACATAAGACTTGGGATGAAGTGCTCCCGTATGTCACGTTTGCGTACAACACGGCTATCCAGGAGACAACGCAGCTGACGCCGTTCGAGCTTGTCTACGGTAGAAGGCCGACTACGATGCTCGACGCCATGCTTCCGCACGTAGAAGACGACGACCTCAACGCCGACGTCCACGGATATCTTCAACGTGCGGAGGAGGCCCGCCAGCTCGCTCGAGTTCGTATAACGGACCAGCAGCTGGTGGATGCGGGCCGCTACAACCTCCGACGCCGAGACGCCGAGTACCAACCGGGGGATCGTGTGTGAGTCTGGACTCCCATCCGACGACGCGGACTCAGTGAGAAGCTCCTGCGACGGTATTTCGGACCCTACCAGATTCTACGACGTGTCGGCCAACTTACCTACGAGGTGATCCCCGATGGTGATTCCGGAACATCACGACGACGCAAGCGGCCCGAAGTCGTCCACGTGGTTCGCTTAAAACCTTTCTACGGACGATAACGAATTTTATTTTTGTTTTCGGACTGTCGCTTATGTTAGCATCGGGTCGATGCACTCTTAGAGGGGGGGTAATGCCGCGAACCATACATTGGGGTTGTTTATTTGTGTTTTGCTTTTACCGCCCGGCTGCGCCGGTCTGTGTTATCTCTGCGCCAAGGGAAGCGCGTGTTCCATTCTTTCTTTCTTTCTGTGCCGCATGTGTTATCTGTCGTGATAGGGAGAGCATTCCGATCTAACGTGAACAGCCCAGAATAATCTTCTTGGATCTACTGTGTTCTCGATGTGAATCGATGTTTCGAGGACCACGCGCGCCGAAAGATAAAAAGCCTGCAGTGTGGACGCCGGGGCATTCGATTCGACGCCACTCGCCTGTGCAAGTCACTTTGTTGACCGCTGCTTCGCCGCCTCTGCATTCTTTTGAGTTGTTAGGGGAGCACAAATTCGCTCCAATAAACGTGTTTCTTATTCAAGACAACTGCATCGTCCTTGTCTTCGTGACAATATGATACCGCTAGGGAGTGTGGGGTATCAAATTTTAGGCCTTGGTGAGAAGAAACCCATAGGACAAATAAAAAAGTCATCCTGCTGATTAGTACTAGTTAGGAGTAGTTAAGCTTCGCAAACTCGCTGCAGGTGTTAAAATTGTAGAACGACAAATCTGGTGTAAAGAAAAGGTAATAAGGGCGCCTAATGACCGCATCATAAGGTCATTATGTCTTGTCATCGCACCTGTAAAAATTCCGAGTTTTTGGTAAGCTCACGGGGGCTGTATAAGTATAGGTTTCGATGTAGGAAGACGGTTGCAGCTAAAGCAAACACATGCCATTGAATAATGGTGAGTTCACCTTTGACGACGCGTTACGAAAAGGGCGTCTATTCGATTGCGCTATCATCGCATTGTGGGCGCATAGCATTTCCCTTGTGTTCGTAGCGCGGGCCAGGTTGATTGGCAGTTTGGATTCTGGATTTTAGGAGGGTGGATGCTGGTCTTTGATTGTACTCAGTTCTTTTAGAGGACGCTTCGCTTCCTAACCATCTTTTTCTTAAGAAAGGGGCAGACCTGAGAAAGGCTAAGTTAAAGCTCGTGAAAACCACGAGCTCCGCCGTTTTCTCAGTCTCCCAATCTCAATTGCGAAGGAGGCAGAATATTTTAGGCGCGGCCTTTGGTACTACACGCAAATTAATTTCTGGGCAGACATTTTTTTCGGGATAAATCAGTCAGATAAAATTATGAAGGCATTATAATTTATGAAGCATCATCCCTATAAAAAAGCTATTCATGAAGTCTTTTTGAAGCCAGCTTCACTATTATAAAATTTTCAAAGTGCTACGAGTTGTGCCGCGCCTCCGCCAGATGGCGCCACGGGTCCCGCGACCGAGAGAAGACGCAGTGAAACATCCCCCTCGCGAGGGGCACGATCAAATGCAGAGCATTTCCGGGGGCGCACGACGTTAAGTAGTTTGTGTTACGTTAATGTTGTTGCACTTGTGGCAAATGCTGACGAGAGAGTGCTCGTCAGCAGTAATTTGAATGAGTTAATGATATAAGGCGTGTTCGTAGCGTCCCATTCTGTGTCGGCTTTGTGGCGCAGTGGGTAGAGCACCATGTACATTGCGTTCCGCCCGCAGGGTCGAGGGATCGAAACCGGGCGCCGGATAGTATTTTTTTATATAGGAGGGACAACGACGGTGCGGACTACGGACGTCCACGCGGGTGACATCGTGAGTCACTGAAATGCTCTGCATTTAATACAAATCCACTGATAGCGCCACCTGCCAGCCGTTTCTGTTTTAAGCGAAGCTTGAGTGGCTGTTGTTCTATGTATTTTGCGGGTCCACGCGAGGCGGTTTACTGCACAAGGTCTTGGAAAATGAACGTCCCGATGTTCGTTCTCTTGTATTTCAAACGGCCCATGATTTTGTTGGTGAACGCGCCGTTATAGAACACACCGGTATGTTTGTTTTCTCACAAAAAGGAGCTCAGGACTTTGGCTCGAGAGCAGCACACATCCCGAACGGTTTGAGAAAGCGTTTCGTTCATTGAGGCTACTTAACTTGCAGCATGAAGTGGTCTGATGGCGGCACGGGCATAGGCTAGGGCTTCGAGCATTCTTGTACTGCGTGTACAGAAACGCCTTGCGGCAAAACCAATTTTACCCTGAATTCTCAGCAGAAAGCGGGTATAACTGTATTGATGATGATGATGGTTGGAGTTTTTTGCCGCAAGGCCAGCTGGGGCAAAGAGCGCCAAACAAAAGTATCTAGAAGAAAATAGTGGCTACTAAAGCTAGAATAACAGTAAAATCAATTAACCGCAATGGTGATGGCTGGTGTATAGGGCCAGTTTTGATTACGCATGATAGGAAATGAGATTTAAAAAGTTAACATCAGACAAATATTTAAAAACGCGTTGCACAGAGACCATGGAATTATCACTCAAAAAAGCCGCCCGCATCTTCCCACGGGGGGAACTCGAGTGAATGCGTCGCATCTACTCGAGTCAAGCAAAGCGTCACGTCAAGCGTAAGCCATGCAAAGACGCCCTTGACTGAATCCCGAACGCGCGCTCCGCCGCTTATATACGTTGAGGGGACTGCGTAAGCCGGTCCCAGTCGACGACGTTGGCGTACTTGTAAAGCGGCGTGGACTGTAGGTGTTTTAGCCAACCGCGGATGTTGCTTGGCCGGAGAACGGCACACCGGTTATATGCGCAGCGCGCCCGAAGGAGAGGAAACCGCGGAAGAGAGAGTACTGCACATGCGCCGGCCCAAGCGCGTCTGCCGCGGCTATGACGCAACGTGCCACGGCTATGACGCAACACAATCCAACACAATCCACTTTAATCCAATCCAATCCAATCCAAATCCAATCCAAGCCAAGCCAAGCCAAGCCAATCCAATCCAAGCCAATCCAATCGAATCCAATCCAATGCCCCTCGCGAGAGAGTGTTCGAATCCAATCCAATGCCCCTCGCGAGAGATGTGTTCGCTTTCGCCTCGACTCGACGCGCATGCGCAGTGAGCGTGCGGACTACGGACGCCAACGCGGGTGACATCGTGAGTTACTGAAATGCTCTGCATTTAAAACAAGGAAGGGTGTAGCGGAATGTGTTGTCTGTATAGTTCCTTGAAGTGTCTGTGTCTTGTTGTGCCGAGTGCCTTGCATGTGATTAGGATATGGACTACGGATAGGCCCTCCCCACACCTGCTACACCCAGGTCTTGGAGAGCTAGTGAGCAGGTGTGAATGTGTTACACGTGTGTGGCCTATCCGCAACCTAGCTAAGGTAACTTCAATGTGTCTGTTGTGTGAGTCAGTAGCGTATGCTCCCAAGTGTGGTTTTATTACATGTAACTTGTTATCTGTGTGTTCCCTCCAGTGTGTTTGCCAGGTGTTGTGAAGTTGGTGTCTGATGTGTGGCTTCATATCTGTGTACGGCAGTGTTGCTATGCCCACTGAATTCAAGAGTGTAGCAGCAGTGGCCATTTCATCTGCGGTTTCATTCCCGGCTATTCCACAATGGCCAGGAACCCAACATATTGTTATTTAAAGACTGGATGCGTATGCCGCCATAAGGGCCTTAAAAACAAGATTGATTGCATAATTTTGTGAGTGTTTTCTAGACAAAAGTGCACGTAAAACACTAAGAGAATCTGTAAAAACTATGGACTTTGGAATTTGATGTTGGACAATGTGGTCTAAAATAAGTAAAATGACGTGCGCTTCAGCTGTAAAAATGCTGTTGTGGGAGTTCATTCTTTTTGCCACGTTAAAGTTCAGTCCATGCGCAGCACAAGACACAGCATCAGCTGTCTTTGATGCGTCGGAGTAAAACTCTGCACACTGGTACTTATCCTGAAGGAAGAGGAAATGCTGCATAATAGCTGCCCTTGGTGCCCTGTTTTTGTCGAACTGCACAAAGGACCGGTCACAGGAAACATCCCTGGCTTGCCATGGTGCAATAAAATCAATGATCACTGTCTTGTGGATATATGAAAATGACACTGCTAGCTCAGAAGCGTCTGCTCTCACTCTGAGAGGGAACGGCATGGGAATAGATGGACGGTTTAAAAAATTCCCCCGCATTTCCCCGAGGGGGAGAATGTGAAAGTGCGAATGCACGGTTGTCGGCCCACTTGCGGCGCTTGCGCTCGGCCCCCGCAGCCCACCGCCTCGCCGCCTTCTCTTCCATCTCTTCCATCGGGTTTGTAGTATCACGTGTACACCACGCAGTTATCAAGCCGCTATAACGCCGCTGAGTCGCCAACGCACGCCGCTGACGACGTAGTTTGAATGCGTTAAAGATATAATGCGCGTCACTAACACTGATATCAGCGTCGCGTCCGTGGCTTGGTCGGTAGAGCGTCGCGCTGCGGCCGCAAAGTCCTCGGATCGAAACCTGGCGTCGGGTGCTGTTTCTTTTTTAAATATAGAGGAGCACTGCGGACGCCACCGCCGCCGGCGGTGGATGGTTTGGGGTCGCTTATAAAGTGCATTTGCACTTAAAAAGAGCTGCTGTGAGGATGCATCATGAATGGTCGAGTTAAGAGATTGATTTGTCCGAGACATGATTTTAGAGGCATACAACAAGTCAGTGTATATACTCTGGTGATACAGGGACCATTTGTGGCACTCTGCATAGAGGCTTCCAACAGGGCTGGTGCGGAAGGCGCGACAAGCAAGGCGAAGCCCCAAATGCCGAACTGGGTCAAGCATTTTAAGTGCCGTTTTTGTTGCAGACTTATATACGACGCTGCCGTAGTCCAAGCGATATGCTATCAGTGCAGTATAAAGACGCAGGAGTAGCTGCTTGTCTGCACCATACGATTGGTGAGAGACGACTTTAAGGATATTCATAGTTTTTAGGCATTTTTGCTTAACCCTTTCAGATGAGGAAGAAATGTTAGTTTGTTGTCGAATATTAGGCCTAAAAACTTGTGCTCCTTTTTTACAGGACTCAACATGCCGTTTAGAGTAATGTCAGGGTCCACATGGATCCCGCGAACACGGGTGAACACAACGGAAGTATTTTTACGGGGTTCAGCTTAAAGCTGTTTGTGTCCGCCAAGGCAGCAAGTTTGTGCACGCCGAGCTGGACTTGCCGTTCACAGATTGACATATTACATGATTTAAAAGATATTTGGACATCATCTACATAAACTGGACAAGAAATGGTTGGTGGCAATGCCTTACGGAGTGAGTTCATCTTCACTATGAAGAGTGTGCAGCTCCAAACACCTCCTTGAGGCACGCCATTTTCCTGAACATGTACATTAGAAAGTGCACTACCAATTCTTACACGGAAAGTTTGTTCAGACATCTAGCTAGAAAGAGTGTTAAGCATGTTGCCCGAAACACCGAATGACTTCAAGTCACTCAAGATGCCGTATCGCCATGCCGTGTCGTAGGCCTTTTCCATATCAAAGAAGACTGTAATGCAGAACTGTTTGTGAATGAAGGCATCTTTTATGTAGGATTCCAACGCAACAAGCTGATCATTGGTGGAGCGCCCCGCAATGAAGCCTGCCTGGCAGCTCTCGAGAAGACCGTTGTACTCAAGGAAGTACACCAGCCTGCGATTGATCATCTTCTCGAAGAGCTTGCACAGGCAGCTCGTCAGGGCTATAGGACGATAACTTGAGGGGGGCGACGGGTCCTTTCCCTACTTCAAAAAAGCCACTACTATGGCCTCCCTCCAAGACTTTGGAATGTGCACCGAAATCCATATTTTATTATATAGATGTAGAAGTGTTTCGAGTGTGTCTGCGTGTAAGTGTTGTAACATTGTGTATGTGATTGTGTCTGGGCGTGGAGCTGAGGGTTTACACGTGCTGAGAACAGCCCTCAGCTCATGTAGTGAAAACAGGGAGCTGTGGAAAGTCTGTGATTTGTTGTTGTCGCGTAGGGACTTCTTTTCACAAGAGGCTTTATGTTTCAGGAAAGTGTTTGTGTAGTGTGTAGAGCTGGAGACGTGTTGAAAGTGTTGTGCGAGTGTGTTAGCCTGATCTTCTAGTGTGTCCCCAGTGGTGCTGACCAAGGGCAGGCTGTGTGTTTGTTGTCCCTTGAGTTTGCGTATTCGTGTCCATACTTTTCGTGTGTCCGTGTAGGAGTTAATTGATGTTATGAATGTACGCCGACTCTCTCGTTTTGCCTCACGGCGCACACGTTTTCCCATCGCCTTTGCCCGTTTGAAAAGGAGGAGGTTTCCCGACGTGGGGTACCGACGAAGGATACCCCACGCCTTGTTCTGGGCCTCCCGCGCCCGCCTACAGTCCTCATTCCACCACGGCCTTCGCTGGTTTCGCGGGGAACCAGAGGCGTGGGGAATGGACTTTTCGGCGGCGGCGAGGATGTGCGCCGTGAGGAGTTGAACGGATTCATCTACGTGTAGGTGTTTTATGGTTGTGTGGTGTAGTTTTGATGTCTCTGTAAATGTGTTCCAGTTAGCTCGTGCTTCATTGAACCTACTTTGGGAAGATGGACTGCGTGGGCCTTTACCTATATATGTTAGTGAGGTGGGGAAAGGGTCACTGCCATATGGGTCAGTGCCCACACCGCACTCGAGAGAGGAAAGAGAACTGCGGAGCCAATAGCCCAGTCAAAGTATGAGTATGTGTTGTGTCCCGTCGTCCCCCTCAAGTTACCGTCCTATTGCCCTGACGAGCTGCCTGTGCAAGCTCTTCGAGATGATGATAAATCGCAGGCTCGTGTACTTCCTTGAGTACAACGGTCTTCTCGAGAGCAGCCAGGCAGGCGTCAGGGTGGGGCGATCGAAGAACGATCAACTGGTAGTTCTTGACTCGTACATCAAGGATGCCTTCGCGCATAAGCAGTATTGTTTAACTGTGTTTTTCGACCTTAAGAAGGCATGCGACACCGCTTGGCGTTATGGGATCCTTAGTGACCTCAAGTCATTCGGTGTTTCGGGAAACATGTTGAACACTCTTGTTATTACTTGTCAGACAGAACGTTCCGAGTAAGAGTTGGTTGTGCACTCTCAAAAGTTCACGTGCAAGAAAATGGCGTGCCACAAGGTGGCGTGTTGAGCTGCACTCTCTTCATAGTAAAAATGAACTCTCTTGGTAAGGCACTGCCACCTACAATCTCTTATTCCATGTATGTAGATGATTTCCAGATATCCTATAAATCATGCAATAGGTCAATCTGCGAACGTCAAGTCCAGCTTGGTGTAAGCAAACTTGCCAGCTGGGCCGACAAGAATGGTTTTAAACTGAATCCTGTAAAAAGCTCCTGCGTTGTGTTCTCCAGGAAGCGCGGGGTCCATATGGACCCAGACATTACTCTTAATGGCGTGTCGCTTCCTGTGAACAAGGAGCACAAGTGTTTAGGTGTGGTGTTTGACCACAAACTCACATTCATTCCCCACATCAAGGAACTTAAGCATAAATGTCTCAAAACAATGAATATCCTTAAGGTTCTCTCCCACCAATCCTATGGTTCCGATAAAGAACTCCTGGGTCTCGTTTGGACTATGGCAGTGTGGTGTATGGGTAGGCGAGTAAAACAGCGTTACGCATGCTTGACCCAGTGCTACACTTGGGGCTTCGTCTCGCCTCGGGTGCTTTTCGCACTAGCCCTGTCGAGAGTCTGTATGTCGAGTGTGATAAGTAGAGCCTTGAGAACCAACGAACGTACATGAACTTGCTTTATCCTTTTAAAATTTCATCACAGAATAATCATCCTTTTTATCCTGTTTTTAACGATACATCAACATCTCTGCTCTTTGTAAATCGCCCATTCGTTCCTCTGCCCTTTTCACTTAGAGTGAGAGAGCGAGCCTCGGATCTCAGTGCTTCGTTTTTAGATGTGTACAGGTCATCCTTTTCAAACATTGTACCGCCTTGGCAAGTTCGCCCTGTGTCGTGCGACCTTTCTTTTATGAAACTTGACAAAAATCGGGTACCACGAGCTGCAATACTGCAGCACTTTCTGTCTTTGCAGTTTAAATACACATGTGCAGAATTTTATAGTGACGCTTCTAAAACCTCCAGTATGGTGTCAATGTCATGGTCCATGGTGCTCATGGTCCGAATTTAAATGCAGCCAGAACCATGAGCGTGCACACAACAATTTTTTTCAGCAGAAGCGTATGGAATTTTACTGATTGTACGACACATTCTTGAAAACCAAATTCCCAATTCCATCATCTATACAGAGTCTTTGAGTGTTGTTCGCGCACTGTCATGGCACAAGCCCTCCAAAAACCACATAGTTAATCTTGTATTGAACACTATTATGTCGTGTATGCACAAAAGCATGAGCTGCTCCTCTGCTGGGTCCCAGGACACGCAGGGATCGCTGGGAACGAGTTGGCAGACGAGAGGGCCGCTGCTGCTGCACTCAGGGACACTGTGGATATAAGGACGATACCCTATACAGACCTCAAGCCACACATAAGACAACACTTGCGCAGAACATGGCAAACACACTGGAATGAATAGACAGACAACAAACTACATGTAATAAAGCCATACGTGGGACGGTACACAGCTGACTCACACAACAGACACACGGAAGTCGCCTTGGGTAGGCTGCGGATAGGGCACACTCATGCAACGCACTCGTACCTGCTGACGGGATCTTCTAGACCCCAGTGCAGCAGATGCGGAGAGGCTCTATCCGCAGTGCACATACTAATCACATGCAAGGCACTTCACACAACACGACATAAACACTTCAGAGAACTCTGCAGACAACAGATCCCCCTACATCTATCGCTGTTTCTAGGTGACGATGCCATGGTTTCCATGAAACGTGTGTTTGAGTATTTGTCAGACGTTAAAGTTTTAAATGCAGAGCATTTCTTTAACTCCCCGCGAGGGGGACTCGAGTAAATTCCTCGCATAGGGGGTGGGTGTATTGCGTTAACGTTTAGTGTTTTGGGAGTTGGTGGTAATGAATGCGTTGTATCAGCAGCTTCTTGACGTAGTTTGAATGAGTCAAGGATATAAGGCGCGTTCGTAGCCTTTCATTTTGTGTCGGTTTTGTGGCGCAGTGGGAAGAGCACCATGTACCTCGCGTTCCGCCCACAGGTAGTGAATGCGTTGTATCAGCAGCTTCTTGACGTAGTTTGAATGAGTCAAGGATATAAGGCGCGTTCGTAGCCTTCCATTCTGTGTCGGCTTTGTGGCGCAGTGGGTAGACCACCATGTACCTTGCGTTCCGCCCGCAGGGTCGTGGGATGGAAACCAGGCGCCGGTAAGTATTATTTTTTTATATAGTGTAGGGTGAGGGGTGCGGACCTGTTGTTGAGTGCGAGAAGGGTAGCGTGATGCGGGAGAGGAGGAGTGGGGGAGAGGGCGCACCTGGAACGGCTGTTGCGGACGCCGAGGCACGCCAACGCCGACAACGCCGGGTGACATCGTGAGTTAAAGAAATGCTCTGCATTTAAAACCTATTTAAACCTTATTTTCTATCACGCATAATCAAATCTGGCCCTATACACAAGACATCATCATTGCCGTTAATTGATTTTATTGTTGTTCTGGCTTTAGTAGCCACTATTTTTTTCAGATACTTTTGTTTGGCGCTCTTTGCCCCAGCTGGCCTTGCGCCAAAAAACTCCAACCGTCATCATCATCATCATCATCACTGCATAAAGACTAATCGTAGGCCATAGCGGTGACACTGGGAGCGAGGCATTAAACAACACTGGAGATGGAGATGGTTCGACTCACCGATGGCATACCGGAGCAGTGGAGCGCTGCGCGTGCGAGCGAAGTTGCAGTCTCCCAGCTCGCCCGGACGTGTCCCATTGTGGCACATTCCACAGGTCCGGACCGGCGCGCCGAAACGTCCGCTCGCTACCGCATCCCCAAGACGAGAGACCATCCTCTCGTCATGCGACAACCCACCAGACCTCGCCAAAGGTGGCGCTAGTGTCGGAGGAAGAACTGGTTCTCGGGTAAGGCAGAGGGGAAAAGGGTCAACGCCTCCACCCTGGCGACAACGAACCCTCCGGTCGCTGGCGCCCTCCCGTATGGCTCACGTCGCGCGAGCGAGGCGCACAATTGTGCAACGCCGGCCGCGATGGGAAGCTAGCCAGAAAGGGGTTCGCGTGAAAGTCGCGATCCCCACATCCCTCCCTCCTAAATCCCTTGCGTACGCCGGCGATAGCTGACTACAGGACTAGAGGCGATGGAAAGTTCGTTCGTCAATTAAATCGTTAGTCACTGCATCGTGTTGCCGCCGGCTCCCGCTCGTCCAATGTCACCGCTGGTGGTGTACCAGCAGGCCCGGTCGTCACCCGCTGACGTCTGCAGGCAGGTATAACCGGGAGGAATCGTAGCAGCCAGCTCAAGCAAGCGTTCCTCAAGTGGCAGTACATTCACCATGGCCCGTGGCCGCAAGGCGACCAGAGACGGCCGACTCCCTCGGCCAGGCTAGTGGCGGCATGCTGCACCGCGCCGCTATAGCAGGCTCGCCAGCTGCAGACGACCCGTCGTCCGGAGCAGTAGTCAGCAGCATAAATACGCTCCATCATGTGGTACAAGCCTGGGTGGCTCAGGAGCACAAAGAAACTCCCCACACCTTTAGTGTAGGGCAGGAAAATAGCTCTCCGAACACACCGCCTTCATGGCGCAATCCTAATGACAATTGCCAAATTGTCAGCATTGCCATCGCTCTGGTAATGTCAACAAAGCCAAATAAATTGTCCAAACGCTACAATGTATAGGGCAGAAAAAAAAGAAAGGGCCCATCTCCCCGCGAGGAGGACTCGAGTAAATGCGTCGCATAGGGGTGGGTGTATTGCGTTAACGTTTAGTGTTTGGGGAGTTGGTGGTAGTGAATGCGTTGTATCAGCAGCTTCTTGACGTAGTTTGAATGAGTCAAGGATATAAGGCGCGTTCGTAGCCTTTCATTCTGTGTCGGTTTTGTGGCGCAGTGGGAAGAGCACCATGTACCTCACGTTCCGCCCACAGGTAGTGAATGCGTTGTATCAGCAGCTTCTTGACGTAGTTTGAATGAGTCAAGGATATAAGGCGCGTTCGTAGCCTTCCATTCTGTGTCGGCTTTGTGGCGCAGTGGGTAGAGCACCATGTACCTTGCTTTCCGCCCGCAGGGTCGTGGGATCGAAACCAGGCGCCGGTAAGTATTATTTTTTTATATAGTGTAGGGTGAGGGGTGCGGACCTGTTGTTGAGAGCGAGAAGGGTAGCGTGATGCGGGAGAGGAGGAGTGGGGGAGAGGGTGCACCTGGAACGGCTGTTGCGGACGCCGAGGCACGCTGACAACGCCGGGTGATATCGTGAGTTAAAGAAATGCTCTGCATTTAAAAGGCTGCAGTAGCCCTTTGATCCCAGTGATCATCTGGTTCGATGTCGAATATCACAACTTCCAAGGCTTCGACATAATTACCAATTTGTTAGCGTCAACAAAGCACGCCAAATTGTCCTAACCCTGCAGCGTGCAGGGTAGGGAGAATACGAACTGTATTGCATCGATAACGTGACACAATCCGATGGTTCAGCTGCTAAGGTCTCAGCAATGCAACCGCTCTGAAAATGTCAACAGAGCTAGAACCTGTTCTAATCGTATACGGTACAGGGTACAAAGAACACACACGATCGCATCGACCGCCCGGCGCGATGCTTAACCACACAAATGGGAAAGCAGTATTTCCTCGCATCAGTAACACTTCATTCATACCCATGAACGTGGAAACAGTATTTGCACCCAACGACAGCCCTATGTTCACACACATTAACACCGCTTGCGTAAAAATGCTGAAATACGTTTCAACACACTGGCGCTTAGTTCACGTGAACAGAGCTTGGTCTCTCGAGCCGAACAAGAGGGCTCCTGCGACGTTACAACTATCGGGCGCAAAGTTTGTCCCACGTAATTCTCTCCGTTAGTGAAGGGATGTGGCACCCCTTCAGTCCAGTCGCCCGCGTGGCGCGACAACAAAAACAGCTACGCTGGGGAAAGGAATTTTTTACGCAGCGAGGGGTCAAAGCAACAGTATTTCCTGAGGCGGGAGAGATTCCTTTGTCTCGCGCGAGGCGATCAACAAAAGGGAGGGAGAGCGCCGTGCCCCCCTCGCATTGTCCACAAGGTCGTGCCTTCTCCGGGAGGACCGGCTGTAAAAGCCTTCGGGTACTCACTTGGGCAAACGACCCGCATCCAAGAGCTCACACGAAAAAAGTGCCATTTTCCCTGTCATTCACAAAAGTAATGAAAAATGGCGGATATTGCTACCTATACGGTTAGTTTTAAACATGTGATGATGATGGCGGTACAGCGCGCTGGTGTAGCAGAGAAATCCCGGCCGAACGCATCCCTGCAGCCGGCGCAGCGCCAAGCAAGTCGCCGGAGAAGCGCGAGCTTCACGGTACAGGTTCCCCAACCTCCGTCACAGGCCGCTCGGAACTGGTTTTGGCGACTCTCCGCCAGGTGCATACGTTGTCTGCTCGGGGGTGCTTTGAACGAAAGTACCTGGCGTGCTCTGTGATACCGAAGCTAAGGATTTCGCCATGGTGATTTTAAGAGCATAGACTACTCATTTGGATCAAATTTGGACAAACAACAATCCAATCCAACCCAAGCCAAGCCAAGCCAAGCCAATGCAAGCCAATCCAATCGAATCCAATCCAATGCCCTTCGCGAGCGAGTGTTATAGCGCCGAAATCGCGCCACCACAAGAACGCGTGATGTTGACGTCACGATCACGCCACAGATGTTAGCGACCGAAGCGCGCGCGAACGACAAATTGGGCCCATCTCCCCGCGAGGGGGACTCGAGTAAATGCGTCGCATAGGGGGTGGGTGTATTGCGTTAACGTTTAATGTTTGGGGAGTTGGTGGTAGTGAATGCGTTGTATCAGCAGCTTCTTGACGTAGTTTGAATGAGTCAAGGAAATTTCGTCATTCTTGCGTGTTTCGCTTTGTTTACAAAACAAGAAACGCAAATGCTTGCGGAGTTGTTAACTAACCAACTAACTGACTGACTGACTGACTGACTGACTGCAACGGCTTACTTGCACGAATGCTTTGCTCTGTGGACAGCCAATGCACTCGCCATTTGTACAAGTGCGGCACGCACACACACAGCTGGCTGGCGCTGCATCTTTTCAAAGTGCTACGAGTTGTGCCGCGCCTCCGCCAGATGGCGCCACGGGTCCCGCGACCGAGAGAAGACACAGTGAAACATCCCCCTCGCGAGGGGCACGATGAAATGCAGAGCATTTCCGGGGGCGCACGACGTTAAGTAGTTTGCATTACGTTAATGTTGTTGCACTTGTGGCAACTGCTGACGAGAGAGCGCTCGTCAGCAGTAATTTGAATGAGTCAACGATATAAGGCGCGTTCGTAGCGTCCCATTCTGTGTCGGCTTTGTGGCGCAGTGGGTAGAGCACCATGTACATTGCGTTCCGCCGGCAGGGTCGAGGGATGAAAACCGGGCGCCGGAGTGTATTTTTTTTATATAGAAGGGACAACGACGGTGCGGACTACGGACGTCAACGCGGGTGACATCGTGAGTTACTGATATGCTCTGCATTTAAAAACAGTCCAAAACGAAAAGAAACCCCGAACGTGCCCGTACGTGCAGCCGTGAGGAGACATGCTTTGTTTAGGGTCCTACACGCTCGCTGCAACACAAGCAGCTTATGAGAGAACGGCGCCTACCGCAATCAGCGGTATCGGAGCGCCCGTGCCAGGCTGCAATACCAGCTAACCTTTTGCGGCACACGTGGCCCGGCCACACGGCTCCCAGAGCCTCGACTCCCGGAGTCGACCAAACAAAAAGAAAAACTCGGACCCAAATTGCAGCTTCCATACATACTCACTTGGTACTGACACAACGGCGCGGGATCCCTGGCCTCGCTTGAATGCAAACTCAAAAACCCTCGTTTCAATAAACAACAACGTCCCGACAAAAATTCGGAGACCACGTGTTAACTTGTAGCGATGTCCTGCCATGTACACGATTGCCGCAAATTCTGCGCTTAACAAATTAAATCGCCGCGGCAATAAATAATTCGCCTCACTCCCAGGAAAGTTCGCCTTTGCTAATAACTCGCTCCAATCAGTTAGGCCTGAAGTCTGTTGTCTATGCTCGGATCGTCCAACGCCAGAACAATTATGCTGCCGTGCCTCCTGCTCGTCTCCGCAAACTAGGCCCCACGTTGGGCGCCAGATGTGGGATTCTACATTTCACACACTAGTTATTTTCCCACCCCGCAACCATCCGCGGTCAGCAAACATGCCTTGCGAGCGCCGGCTGGGGACGGGTCCGTTGTTTGTGGAGACAGACAACGGCAGGAGGCGGAGAGGGCAAAACACCAATGGGAGCATTTATTGCAAAGTGCAAATCAAATATACTGCATACAGACTAATCGTAGGCCATAACGGTGACACTGGGAGCGAGGCATTAAACAACGCTAGAGATCGAGATGGTTCGACTCACCGATGGCATACCGGAGCAGCGGAATGGTGCGCGTGCGAGCGCAGTTGCAGTCTCCCAGCTCGCCCGGACGTGTCCCATTGTGGCGAGTTCCCCAGCTCCGGACCGGCGCGCCGAAACGCCCGCTCGCTACCGCGTCCCCAAGACAAGAGACCGTCCTCTCGTCATGCGACAATCCACCAGACCCCGCCAACGGTGGCGCTAGTGTCGGAGGAAGAACTGGTTCTCGGGTAAGGCAGACGGGAAAAGGGTCAACGCCTCCACCCTGGCCACAACGAACCCTCCGGTCGCTGGCGCCCTCCCGTATGGCTCACGTCGCGTGAGCGAGGCGCACAATTGTGCAACGCCGGCCGCGATGGGAAGCTAGCCAGAAAGGGGTGCGCGTGAAAGTCGCGATCCCCACATGGCTTAAAGACTTCCCCGCAGATGAACACAATTTATTTTTTTTGTTGTACGCGAATATACAATCAAAACAACCAAGCATGAGGTTACTTTTTAGTAATGGGTTGCGGATAAAAAATGGGCTACACCGATTGTGTCCGTCTTAAAGGTAGAAGGGAAAGTTCGAATTTGATTCAATTCAAGCTTATGTTAAATCCTCGCGGCGAATTGGAGCAGTAGCCGCTGCCGGTGATTGACGACATGTTCGTGTGTTTAAACGGCGGAGAGAATTTCTTGCATGACGCATGCAATCAAGTACTGCATGACGAAGAATCGAAGAAGCTATGCCTAATTAACACGCATTGAGGGAAATATTGCTTCAAGAGAGGGATAACGTCTGCCCTAGCCATCTTCTAACGAAAAATAGAAACATTTCTGCAAGGGCTACCAAGCGTACAAGCTTATCTAGATTATGTGTTGGTTGAGGAGTGATAGAGAGCGACCCCTCGTTTCTCTTCCATAAGCACGGTTTCCATAAGCACGGTGTAAAACTCAGGCTAGACAAATACAAATTTAGTCAGCCGTCAGTCACGTACTTAGATAACTAAAGCGACAAACAAGGCCTACGCCGCACCGAGAAGCATGTTTAGACAATCGCTTAGGCTCCCACCCCTACAACTGTGTAGGAATTGTTCAGGTTGTTGGGAATGCTGTCGGATTCAAATGCTGTCGTGATGAAAATGCCCTCGTGATGTCAGAATGCTATCGTGATATAAAGGTGCCGAGCACCTTTTTATCAGGTGCTCGGCAAAAGTGCGAGTTGGGTCTAGGGAAAAGCTCAGCGCACCCCCTTTGTCAACGCAAAGCAGTGCCTACTTGTGGCAGAGGTGCCCGTTCGCTACCACACCGCAAAACCATTGTAGCTGGAGTGCGATGCTTCTACTATAGCATTGGTGTCGTGCTGTTTTATGTGATGGAAAGGTGAACAGACCCGTAGGCTTCCGATTGCGAACGCTGACCAATGCTGAGCGGAATTTCTTCCAGCTAGAACGTTAGGCCTAGTACCTCTTTTTCGGGTGTAAAAATCGGGTGTAACACATAACCAGTCGCTCCTGGGCCTGCTGAAAGCGGACAAGCCGGCACCGGCACCGGCCGGAGATCGAATACAGCGCTGGCCTGTCTATCTCGGCGGATACCGCTGCAAGCGTCAGTACTTGGCCGTTAAGCTGCTCTTAAACACCACACCCTCAGCTGGCTATCTCTGCAGACTCAAGAACATCCAGCGAGAAGGGATACCCCAGAGTATGTCTACGCCCTGGCCAGTTTTGATGCTGGTCTGTGTCTGTTGAAGAACTCAAACAGCTAACGGCGGTAGACCTTTCACTACGGAAGGTCCTGGAGCATGCCGTATGCGAAGAACGGCTACCCGACCCATCTAAAGGACGCGGGGTTGGGGCTATTCTCGGACCGCCAGTTGGAACTATCTGTGGCTCATGGGTTGCTATGCTGGGGTCATCGAGTTGTTGTTCCCACACAAGCGCGAGAACGCGCGCTACAAATGTTGCACGAGACACATCAAGGGTTATCAACCATGAAAGCTCTCCCCAGATCGTCATTCTGGTGGCTGGTTCCAGACCGAGAGATAGAACACCTGTCGGCGTCATGTCATACCTACGCTCAAAACCTCCTTATGCCAGATTATGCTCCCCCAGTAAGTTTTCCAGCGGTTCAAGAGAAATTATCGAGGCTGCACGCTGTTTTCGCAGAGCCGGTCGCAAGCATATTTGTATTGGTGGTCGTGGATAAGGGCAGTAAGTGGATTGAAGCCGTCCCCATGAAGCAAGCAAGCACATCGTCTACTATTTCCAGCTTCTGCAGCATTTCAGAAGATTTGGGATGCTACACCCAATTGCACAATAGTAATGAATAACAGCACGCAGTTCACTAGTGAATAATTTGCCACCTTTGTGAAGCACAATAACATCGCACACCACCGTACTACCGTGTCACCCGCAGTCCCAGCGCCGGCCTCGTCAGTCGTCCACGCACTGTGTGTGCGCCGACTATACAACACACGGCTAATTCGATATCTCCTGCGTTGAAGATTGGCAGCTCTCGTTTGATATAAAGTGGGTTTCGCAGCAGAGCATGTCGTAATGTAGGCTTTGCCACGATGCAGTAGCATTATGTGCATTATGTGTGTTGTTAAGCGATCACGGCGTCATAAAAGCTAGGCTTCGTATCTGCGTCTTTGGTTGCAAATGTCGGCGAAAGACGATAGTCGACTGGCGCCCCTGGTATGTAAATGCCTCCCTTCTCTTTCCCGCTCACCTCTCATGCTGTTCATCTCCCGTCTCATTCCTCCCGCTGGAGGTTTGCTCAAGTCAATTTAAATTTATCGCGTTCCACTGCTCCAAGTCGGGGGCCTCGATGCCAGCGCTACCGTACGGCGGAGACGCGCGTGAATAGAGGCCCCCTACTACAACGTTTATACAACCACGCTGCCGTACTCCACGAGCATACTAAGCGGAACGTGAAATCTATAGTGGAAACTTTAGTTACTGTTGTCGTTTGATTTTAAATGTCGCCAGGTAGCGCGAGCAACAGCAGGCGATGGTTTTCTGCAGTTGATTTAGTATTTCACTTGCTATCGCAAAAACCAAGCCTTCGTGAATTTTTCAATAAAGGAACGCTGCAAATACCACTTATGTATTGATTTTATGCTTTATATTTGCGTAATGTCTTGTTCTTGTTCAAAGATGTTGACAAGTATGAACATTGACGCCCCACTTAGACATTCAAACTAGGTTGCGGGTATATAAGACTATTACGCAGCTTCTGTTTCACTTTGGCCGGCTGGCTGAATCGAGCCACAGACAGACAGACAGACAGACAGACAGACATTCAGACAGACAGACAGACCAAAAGTTCTGCGGTTAAGTAGCCCAAGAACGACTATCGTCTTTAAAACACGTAATTCACCAGCAGAAGACGGCAAATAAAAGTACGCAAATACTTGATTGTGGAACGCGGTATAGTTGAATGACTCCTGATAAGGATGCGCTAGATTGGGTTGCATATTGTATTTTTTTATTGTGACAGTCTGCCCTACGGCCCTAGAGGAATTTTTTAAAGGTATGACATTGCACCTGTTTCACGCAAAAATCAACCAAGAGACCGGTGCCGCGGCCCTCATATTTCTCCCGCTTTCAAGCGTGAACCTCTTTCGCTTGAATAAATGTTTCTCCACCACCACCTCATATTCAACGCTTAAGATCTTTGGGTCTCCCAGGATGGAGCCCTGTGCCTCGGAGGTGTTGCATTCGGGTGTTTCTAAAACCTGGTAAAGTGCACAACCGGTGTTTAACGTGAGCTTCTGACGCAGGAACCACACAGAAAGAGGAGGTATCTGCCAACAGGGCGTAATAGCGGGCAGGCCAAGCGTGGGTAACTGCCGGGGATAACGCCACCCCAAGTCGAAGCCTCTGCAGCAGGACCTCCTCCCTGCGATCAAGCCCACTGGGGAGACAGTTCATTGCCGTGTGTGTAGAGCACGCGTGGCGCGGCGGATGTTCTCCTTTTCCACCGGCAGTTCATCTGCGGCGGATACTGGAAGTGGTAGTCCCTGTGGGAGGTCTCTTTGGTGGCACGCGTGATCTGCCGCTGTGTGGGCAGGAAGCATGGACCGGCGAATTCACAAAACATGGACAGAGCATGGGTAGAGGTCCATAATCACGTGAATGCATGCATCCAGTCCTGAACAGCGCGCAACGCGTCGTAAATCTGCAACCGCTGCCGTTGCATCTGTGAAAATGTCCAGCTTTACCTCACTAGTCACTGTCGATGCAAGTGCCTGCAGGCTATCTCGAATGACAGTAAGTTTTGCCAGCAGGCTAAGTGGAGCACGGAGGGTCTCGTACACAAAGCCTTGGTTCAAGGCACGGTAAGAAAGTCACGTCAACGCCGTGGTGGCGAAGCAGCCATGTGCACCGGCGTACACGAAAGCCTGGGTAACTGGTTGCGTCGCAGGCACCCAATCAGGACCATGCAGGACGGTGTCCGGCGGCTGATGAAGGCCAGATGCAAGGACATTTAGTCTTGTCAGAGGCTTGGTGTCCGTCACCTGGTGGTAAAACCAGGGCGGCCCCGCGGAAGAAAAGGCTGGGAGACGAAAGCTCCCGTATTTGTAACTATTCCACGTTTCAGCAGGCGGACGGAACGACGCTGATGAATGATTTCATCGAAGGTGTTTAGCTGGGCTTCTGCTTGCAGCTGTGGTATTGGCATTAAGCGGGTGAGGCCAGTAACGGTGCCCATGGCGGTCCTAATAATCGTCGCATGCCTTTCCCACTCCGCTTGCACAATGTAATGAAAGTGTGGCGCGTGCACGAGCCTTGGCTCTAGTACGGAAAGCCCTAGGAGACGCGGAACTGTCCAGTATGCCCCGCCAGACGTCTGAGAGATGCGGCAAAGAAGGTGGAGAAGTTTTCCGGCTTTGTGTCCAGCAGATCACAGCACTAACATGACGGGAACATAGGAACAGGTGCTGTTTCGTATTTAGATGTATTGGTCCCTTCGAAGTGCGCAGTGCTCAAATAGTTCGCAGATGGAGTGTCAGGGAAATATAAAAAAAAAATAGTTTCGTAGCTTGGCCCGAACGGAGAAAGTCGGTCGACGAGTAATAACCTACACTTGCTACATTTTGTCTTTGTTGCTTAGGTTTGCTTCATGGCACATTCATCTCTTTGATCCCCGCAGCGGATCCCATCCGTCAAACACACTGTACACTACTGAACTTTGTGAAATGTTGCGCTTACCTTAGTGATCTACCGTGCACAAGCGTGGCCCTGCCCTTCCCGTTCTAAACCCTGACTCCTGATTTTAGGGTAAAATGAAGTTTTTTCTTTCATACTTTTCTGCTGTGTTTCTGTCCATGCCGGCCAATTGCTTAAATTAAAAAAAAAATTCTTGATTTTTCACTGCCTCGAACACAAGTAGCGACCTCGTACATGTCACAATAACAACGCCTTTCAAGGTCACCATCGAAGCCTCTTCTTGTTCAGCGCAGGTAACTTGGCTGATAGAGTAATGCGAAACTGCGAGAAAATTTTAAGTAAAAGTAATAGCTTCCGACGGCAATGCCACATGTTGTAGACCGATAGGCACTAATAATCGTTTGTTTGCAGGCCTTGCCTTCTGTTTTTTATCTTCTTTAGAGTGACAAACCCTTTACCCGGGAACGAAATCGGTTCCCCAAGTACTCCTAAAGTGCTCACGATGACAATATAAAATTTTTAGTATCGCGCAGGTTTTTAACAGTGAAGCTTTGTATATCGATCCTTTTCGTAAGTCTGCTGTAGGTTATGCGTCACCCAGGGGTTGCGGCAGGTTCCCAGACACATGGTTAGAGGGCGCAGTTGCCTCGCAGGGGCAGGATCCTCTCCCTCCCGAAGCCACCTGCCACTGACATTTAGCTGCTGATTCCTTAGCGCGAACCGTAGAATTTGCGGGGCGGCGGAACTGCCGTGCTCGGGTGAGCGCCCGCTGAAGTTCTAGACTGCACAAGAGAACCCCAGCTCGATTGTTTCAGAAGATTTCACACCAAGTAAAACTGGGTTTAATTTTGTAGTTGACCTGATTTTGAGTCTTCTTTTTGTACCTCACGCGTTCCGTGGAGCATCGAGATCTAGGGCTTTTTCATTTAAAAACCATGCGTTTTTGTACTAGGAGCTGAGTTTACGAAGTCTTTCAACCCGCTCCACAAGCTCACTCGAAGGGGCTCTGTACTGCCCAGCCCAAGCTGTGACTGTCTGTCTAGAGTATCTTTCTTAGGTAGCTGAACGACTGAATTCAACCATTCGAAAAAACATATCATAAAGAGCACATTTATATCATTCGTTCAGCGCAAACCATTGCCTAAAGCAAGAGCAATCAAGAGCAATCGGCTTATACAAAGTGTTTTCTACTCGATAGAAGTGTGAACGTACAGAGAAATTCGCGCTCAGCTTTTTTAAGCTCATGGATAGATGGCGAGTTATCGACCAGATGGAAGTGTCATGTAGCTGGACGGAGCGTGTGCGCTGCCCGCTTTGAGAGGTGCCTGCGGTCGACGCGTTCATATGCCTCATTTTCTTTCCAGAGACGTGAATGCCCCTATCTACGCGGTGGAGGTAAATAAAGCTGGAGGCGACACCTTCCTCTTTCCATTCTTCACCTTTAAGTTCTGTGGTCTACGGTCCACTCAGGGGTGAGTGGACACTTTTGTATTCCTTTGTTTTCTGGCCGCCTCATCTCGCGTTCTCATTTCATTAGTTGGGGGTCATGCATTCACCCGCCAATCCGAGCATGTGAGCACCGGCTTCATTTTGAATGGCGCTGTTCAAAAGCACTGCTAGTATAAATATTCGGAAGGTAGTATATTCCCTTAAGTAACGCCTTAAGCATCGTATTTAAGATAAAACCAACCAAAAGTTGCAGCAAGCCCCGCTAAGTGGCCACACGCTGTTGTGTGTAGGTATACAGCCACGACCTTGTTTTAAATGTGTACTAAAATAAAGAAAACACCGTGTCTCTTGCTAATGCATCAGACCTCGCTAGGGACAAGAAGCTTTGGTGCGCGGTGGGAATGGGTGTGAAATAGCAGTGTAACAATAGTGGGTTGTTTAAGAAATGCAAGAGAGTCTCCCACACTTGCTGTTTTGCTTTGCCTTCTGGAGTTAGACGGGCACCGTACTGCTAAAATAGGCGATAGTATTAATCGGTGGTACCCGCAAACAGTGTTGCAGGTAAGGTGAAAATTCGCGATGGTCCATTTGAGCTTCTTTTTTACTGCGAAGAAAAACATCTAGAAGCTCTTAAAAACCACCCAATTTCATTACAAATTACGCATAAAAAGCAGTGGAAGGCCGCGCTGCTCAGCACAAACCCTCTGACACAGGGATGACTAGTCCATGTGGCCGAAGAGGCCACAGACAACATATAAATCCTGCCGTCGCCGGAAGGAGACTAAAGTCGACCTGAAAATTCCCCCCCCCCCCCCACGTGACAAAAATAGTTTTCTTCCATCTGATCTGATCGCGATAGTATGCTCTTTGTCATAATTTAGAGATTCCTAAATATGCAGGCTCGTGCCATGTTCCAGGAAGAAGTGCAGAAGAGAGTGATGGTGGGCCCCCCACAGCCATCGCTGGAGATCGGGGTTCTCCCAGGATGCAGGCCTGCTCCGTGAAGGTGTTGTGACTTCACTGCAGTCAGAGAAGGGCGCGTCCACAACACATTATTAATGTCAGCGTCTTCGGCAGGAGCCGTACAGAAGGGGAAGTTTGTAAACGGGGCATGCTATGGCTGTGGCCACGGCCGGGGTACCGCACGAGAAAGGACCACCACAAGGCGAAGTCCTCGCACCAAGACCTTCTCCCAGTGAGTGAGCTCATTGGGAAGGTCGGCTCCACACGGCGGGATGAGAGCTCGTGTGGAGGGACGCAGGTCTCCCTTTCGTTGGAGAAATTGTTCATGTGGTTCAGTTGTCAGCAAGGGCGACGGTCGTGGAACAGACGTAGGTGACAGGAACTATACGCCGCCATATGAGCGGTGAAGGTATTACGCGGGATCCACAACAGTCGGAGAGGGCATGAGTAGGTGACCGGTATTTTGTGAATGGCTCTTGAGACAGACGAGTTGGAGGCTAGGCTCGCATATCCCGTATGGACACCGCTGAATCCGCATAAAGTTGTACAGTAGAACTTCCAGGGGCTTGAAGAAGGGCCGTCATTAAAACCTGCAGTCCGTCACGGATGGCTGTAAGCTCTGGCATGATAGACGATAAGGGGTAGAGTGTTTCATAAATGCGGGTTTTATTCGTTTCTGAATGAGAGGGACATTGCATCACTGTAGTCAAAGTGCCTTCTTGGGCCCCAGCGTCCACAAATGCCTCTACAACCTGCAGCTGGTTCACCGCGGCCAGTACTGGTATGACCGTGGAATGCGCGTCTGCCTTTCCAGTCGACCGAATGTGGAGTCTAGTCAGCGGACGGTTGTCGGTCACTTAAGGGTACAGCCAGGGCGGCCTAGTTACAGGGTGGGGTAGTAACGACCCATGTAGATCGCCAACGCCGCTGCCCCAGCAACATATTTACGTTTGTGCTTACGGGTGGAGTGGCGTTGATGATGAGTGGCGTTGATGGCGTTGAAGCCCATCCAGGTGTTGAGTTGAGCTTTGGCCTGAAGAAATGGTATAGGCGTTAGTTGAAGGATCAAGTAATCGTCCGCATTGCAGCTCTATTGATTGATTCAAATATGGCCCATTCCACCTGGGTCATGTCATGCGCTGGAATTGAGCCTGATAGACAAGTCGAGGCCCGAGCTTGATAGACAGGTCGGCACAAGTGTTGACTGCACCAAAAGTCGGGAGATTTTAAAGCAGGAGTTTACAGAAGTTTCCGAAATGCCTCGGATAACATATTCGAAAGACCAAGTTCCGCCTCGCAGTCTGGCAACATCAGTCAAAACAAACAAAATGGCGCCCCAAAACAGGTCCGTTGTCGCAGTTTCACTTGCTGCCGTACTAAGATTCTGACTGCAGCGTTTATTCGCGTTGTTTCGGCGACGAAGAGCGCATGATTTCTGCCGACGGCCTGATCTTTATCGGGCCCGTCAAAGATCGGAGCTACGAAAACAGCTGAGATCGTCGCTATGAGCATTCAAACGACGGGTGTGACCGAGAAACCGCATCGCATTTCGCTGAAGATAAGCTGCCTCTTTATCGAGCCGAAAATCGTGGAAGAGGAGTGCTCGTGCGCACCACGGCTGTTAAAGAAGTACAAGCACCTTGCTGCGGCTCTTGTCCACTGCGACAGGTAATTCGTGCAGTATTAACTACTACTGTTCGGGCTGTTATAGAGCTTCGCCGTAGCGTTATGAATAATGATCGGGTGTGAGCACAAACTGCAGAAAAAATACACGAGTCCGAAGAAACAGGGCAATAAGAAAACTTTCGGTGATTTGTTTGTTGCCTTTAAGCTCGTATTGATGTTGCTATGTGCGCTTAGAAGTGCGGAGAACTCGCATATGGCTAGCACCTAGACGAAAGTGCGTTCGGAAAAAATGTGCGATGCGTGTTCGCTTACATCTTGGCAGATTTTTAGATTGTGCGCTGTATTGCGTGCTGTAGAACTGCACCAGTTATGTAGTGGGCTCCGTCGCCCTCGCGAAGGCTGTATTTCGGAATGTGGCCAAAAACGGAAACGCCGTATATTCGAGGGGTGGACGTTCAGCTAGCCAATTTCTGTAGTATCGACAGGAAGGAGTGTTGGTGCTTCATAACCAGCGGCGAAATTAACGACCATCGGCTCAGAATTTAAGCAGCCTTCCATGTCACATTGCATTAGGAGTGAGGTTCGTATACGTTTGGCACATGGTGTGTCACTGTGTGTCGTTCCGCGATTCCGCCCGGATTTTTCTTCAATGCTATGATACCTGCCTTCGGTTTGTCCGAAATCCCTATTGTAATTTATGTCGGATTATGGTCACTGTGAATGATTTGGAACAAATATGGTGTCAATGTACACTTGTGTTTGTGGGAATTACGGAGATCCGCCATTTTTCCTACCTCTTTTGGCCCGCCGTGGAGGCGAGCGGTTGAGGTCCCTCTCTCCCCTGCGGCCGCGCTCATTTAGCCCCATGAGGATGTCGGTGAGAGTGGTGGCGCAGCCGAGGCCCCTGACGTGACCGGTTGGTCAGGAGTTCCGCGCGGGCTGGTCTGGTGCTATAGTGCCTAGAATGTGCGGACGACGGAGGAAGGCTTGCTGTATACGAGCCATCATCGGGAGCGGCCGCAGGTAGTGTTTTAAATGCAGAGCATTTCTTTAACTCACGATGTCACCCGGGGTTGTCGGCGTTGGCATGCCGTTCCAGGTGCGCCCTCTCCCCCACTCCTCCTCGCCTGCTCTCCGCTGCTCCTCGCGTGTTCTCTTGCGTTCGTCGGCGGTCGCAGTTGATAGGCGCCCTCTCCCCCACTCCTCCTCGCCTGCTCTCCGCTGCTCCTCGCGTGTTCTCTTGCGCTCGTCGGCGGTCGCAGTTGATAAGCGATGGAAGCAAGACCTTCAACTAGTACCTCGACGCAATCCAACATCAGCGCCGAAGCACCAGTTCAAGACGTCGTACCATCGTCTTCGTCGACGGCGGCAGAAGACAAGGCGGCGAGGCGGCGGGCTGCCGACGCCGATTGCAAACGTCGTAAGCGCGCTGCCGACGCCGAACTTCGTGCACGCGAAACCGCGGCCAGGCGTCAACGTCGACAAGCGGATCCCGAGCAGCGTGCACGAGAAGCAGCGGCCAGGCGTCAGCGTCGAGAAGCGGACCCTTCGAGTCGAGAGCAAGACACAGCTTCGAAACGTCAGCGTCGGGCCGCGGACCCGGCCGTACGGCAACGAGAGGCCGCGGCGAGCAAGCGTCGTCGTCTGGAGGCCGCCGCCGTCCCGGAACCCGCCGTCGCGGAAGCCGTCGGGCAACGTCAACAGGACTTTGGGAGTGCCGACGCGCGCTTCAACCCCACTATGCTCTGCATTTACACGTGTCCCTCGCGCGGGGGCATGCGACGGAGGATTTTTTCCTTTTTAGGCTTCCTTTCTCCGCATTCGCGACTGCTTCTCCCGTACTGAACAAGGTGGTTTTGGCGGTGGTAGAGCGACGCGCCCGACGTTTCTTATTGCGGTGCAATAAATGTCGGCGTTCGCGATATATGTGTCGTGTGTGTTCCTTGCTGTTCGCTGCCGCTACACCAATCGGCGGTCCGTGGCTTTGTTCAGTGTAGCTAGCCTAGCTAGGTCGCTGTATGAACCCCGGTCTCCACATGTTGCAGTAATATGTAAAAGGAGTCAGTTTTATTCTGGCGTTTTATCTAAGTATGATTTTCATTATTTCTACGTGTTGCATATTTAAGCCACAAATAAGAGTTGTGGCTTGACGTTTGTATGTTCAGTTTGTAAAGTTTGTATGCTTAAAGGAGCCATGAAGAGAAAATACAACTTCGTCTAATTTGAAAGAACTAGGATTCAGTATCTCACTCAGCTTCATAAGAGCCACAAAAGATGTTTTTTTTAACGAAAAAAAGCAAGAAGTATTTAAAAACTTTCAAATTTTGCGCCACAGTGACGTGTTATGAGCAAGAATGACGTCATACGGGCCAACAATAAAACATAATTATCTGTGCGTTAACTGCACGTTAGCATTCAATGGATGCAGTCAAATGGAACTAGAGGCCCCATTACAGACGTCCAGCCATGTGTCGTCGCGACAGGTCAGTTAGGCGGCCGCCAATCGCACAAACAAGGTTCCGTGACGTCATAGAAAAGTTGCGGGAAATTGGCTAGGGGGTCGCGACTGCTTCAAACGTTTTCTTTAATATCTCCGTTATTAGTTCGAAGATTGCGATGATATTGGTATCATTGTTATCGGGACTAAGTAGTCTTTCTAATAAACTCAACTTGTATTTTGTCTTCATGGTTCCTTTAATCTCACGTTATAATATCAATAATCTTACCGCTACCTGGCAGGTAAGCCACTGTCTAGCCTATTCACGTTGTACAACAGAGCTAAAAGTAAACATCCTGGGAGACGTAGCTGAGCTATTTGAGCAACCACCTTTTTTGGGGCGTTTCGCAGTAAGCTGTTAAATTGACTTTTTATTTTTGGTATCGGGTTGTAGCTTTAGCGCTTAAGCTGGTGAGTGTTTAGAACTGGTGCTTTTGCTCAGGAACGTATGCAAGATTTTGTGCCGAAAAGCAAGTGGACTATTTCCAACAAATACCAGACCTTTGTGTTAACAGGGCTTATTCGACAAGAGCTTGCAGTCCTGCAAATGCGCAAGGGTTGAGTTAACAGGAGTGAAGTGAAGCTATACAAGAATATGTATTTTATGTAAAAGTAGCGGACATTTAAGTACAACTTGGTATGTAATAATCAGTGTTCATGTTGTTATGCAGACATGAACGACATTGGCATTGACTGTTCATGGTGAACTGGCTGTATTCTCTCATATAGGCCGTAGCGAAACACTAGCAACTAGTGAGGGCAATCAGGTGAAGGAATAAAATTCGAACCACCTAGACTGTAAATAAATTCGTTTACAAGTGCTCCTAATTTAACTTGAGCAGCCTACTCAATTTTTACACGAGCTGGAGACGCCAGTTCTGCATGGGCAGTGGGAGTGCTTTGCTCTTGGGAAGTGAAAGTGGGCTCCCGTGCGCATTCTTCGAAAGAAAAGAAGAATAAAGCAAAAACGAAGTTGTGGTGCCAGCTCAGAAATCCTGTTTTTTTCAGGAAACCAGCACAAAGAAGCTTTGCACTTCGCTATGACCATGAAGATGACATATAGCTTTGTGTAGTCAAAAGGTTCAGGAGTCCACATCTTGCTTTAATTTTGGTCAATGGGAATTTTTCAATCACCACAAAAACGGAATTGCTTCATGGAGTGGATTTCAAATGATCCGCGTACTGTACGTTAATATGATCTGGCAAAGGTACTATGACATAATTGAGGGAGCAACGAAGTGTTAGCAGTCAGAAAAGTGACTCGACGTACCGTAATAAGAAAACCGGAAGATTGAAGCACTGATCAGGCTTATAAAACTTTGCAAGACTTTATATGTGTTACTGAGCAATGCTGTAGCAATGAGCTTTGTTGAATGGATGAATAGTCTTGATTATTTGAGCATGTCTGAACCCTCAGATGAGCATTATGTAAGAATAGATGAGTATTATGTAAGAATACTAGAGGATATCTACAATGGGTCTACAGCTACCATCATCCTCCATAGGGATAGCAGTAAAACACCTATAAGGAAGGGTGTCAGACAAGGAGACACAATCTCTCCAATGTTATTCACAGCATGCTTACAAGAAGTATTCAGAACGTTGGATTGGGAACAGGTGGGAGTAAGGGTTAATGGAGAATACCTCAGTAACCTCAGATTTGCTGATGACGTTGTGTTGCTAAGTAACTCGGGGGACGAATTGCAAAGCATGCTTTCCGCACTGGGTGAACAGAGTAGAACCGTGGGCCTGAAAATTAATATGCAGAAAACTAAAGTAATGATCAATAACCTCGGGACAGCACAGCAGTTTGAGATAGGTGGCGAGGCAGTGGAAGTGGTAAGCGAATATATCTACTTAGGCCAAGTTGTGACCCCAGATCCCAACCATGAGGCAGAGATAATTAGAAGGATCAGAATGGGGTGGGGTGCATATGGCAGACATTCTCAGATAATGAATAGCAGCCTTCCATTGTCGCTGAAGAAGAAAGTGTATGAGAGCTGCATCTTACCGGTACTCACCTACGGGGCAGAAACTTGGAGGCTGACTAAGAGGGTTCAACTTAAATTGAGAACGACTCAGCGGGCAATGGAGCGGAAAATGCTAGGTGTAACATTAAGGGACAAGAAGAGAGCGGAGTGGTTCAGGGAGCAAACTGGTGTTAAAGACATATTGGTAGAAATTAAGAAGAGGAAATGGACGTGGGCAGGGCATGTAATGCGAAGGCAAGATAACCGCTGGTCATTAAGGGTAACAGAGTGGATCCCTAAAGGCAAGCGTTGCAGGGGGCGGCAGAAAGTTAGATGGGCAGATGAGATCAAGAAGTTTGCGGGGATAAATTGGTCACAGTTGGCACAGGACCGGGGTAATTGGAGATTAATGGGAGAGGCCTTTGCCCTGCAGTGGGCGTAGATAGGCTGGTGGTGGTGGTGATGATGATGATGATGAACCCTCAGTACCCTTTTAAGAAAACAGCAGGTGCAATTCGCTCAGTTTGTTATTTCAAAAGTTTCTGCGGTGCAACAGCATAGACATTAGCTTCGTAACGCGAGGAACCCAGATTTATCTCGACCACGGGAAGCGGTTTTCTTTTCGGAGTCTCTGTTTGGGTGCGTGACGCCGTGACCCCATACGAGGTTCGAAGACAAGCCGGGCCCCTAATGTGCGCCACACTTAAAACGACAGGACAGAAGCTCACTAGCAACCTATTTTGTGTAACGAATCACCTCATTATATATACAAAACGTAATGACAAAATGGCTGGCATAGCAAAACTGTGGATAAATGCCTGTCTGATGATTTTTGTGACAACCGTCGGTAGCTTGTTCTGAGAGGGCCTGCTTTTCTCTTCATGTCTGTGGGTATCACGATATGTATGTATCTAATATTATATTGTAGCGCTGACTCCAGTAAGGAGAGTAAAAATGTTTATTAGCAGGGTGAACTTGTGCCGGCAAGCACTGGCGATGCCACAGCTAGAGCAAGCGAGCTTGGAATTTTTCTCCTCTGTTTATCAGTGAGCACATACCCATAAAAAGAAACAGCCCCGTTAGCCGGTCAGGGATTTCGCCCGAAATAAAAAGTCGTGGCATTGCTCGCCCTCCTAGTTGGCATCGGCCCGATGCCACGGAAGCAAAACGAAAAACAGGCACGTAGACGTTGAGTGATCGGCGAGTTTCAGGGCTCCCAAGCTCGCATAGCATCATGCTTCGGGTTCGCAAGACCGGGTGTAGTACGGCTTGATGCGTACCACAATATTAGTCGTTACACTTTACCGAGAAGATGAAAAAAAAGTGATTTTGGCTACTCGAAAATTTTGGCTTTTGAATTCAGGTCCCGCTGCTTCTCAGCAGAAAACGTGACGGACCACCCAGAAGCTTTTGCTAATTATCTGTTAAAGCTGCAAATTTTTAGTGTAAATGTGGCCTCTTTTAGGGCATACGTGGCTGAATAAAAATTGATTGTGTCTGGTATATTTCACTTGAAATGGAAACATCAATGCAAATATACACGCTGTTGCTGCTTGAAACCTAAGGTGACACATGTGACATAATCACACAGACAACAAAATAATGGCAATGTCTTACTAGGAAGTCTGAAAGGTCATGTTGCCCAGAATAATACCCAAATGTATTGACGTGGTACATTTCCGTGCCTCAAATTCTTTTACTCATTTTAAAGTGTCAAGTTTAGGGTGTGCTGAACAAGATTTTGTCTCCCGATAAACATCATAGGCCCCGGACAGTGAAGTTTGCGCGCGACTGCAGCGCCATCTCTCGCCGCCGCTTAGCAACTCTGGGTCGGTGGATGTCGCGACCGGCCGTTCAGCGCACGTAAAAACACGCGCGGAAGTTTTTTTAAGAAACATAGTTATAATTGCAAGTTGCAGGGTCCGAAAGCATCAAAATGCTGCAGGAAAGAATTAGTGGCCACGCCGCTACTGCTGCGTGAAGTGCTGCCACAATCGCGAAAGGCAGCCTGCCATCGTTCTGTACAGGTTTCTCGGGCAGCGTCGCAAGAAATGGATTTTAGCAGTAAGAAAGCCATGACATTTTTTGCCAGTGGAATGAGTACGGTGACTGTTTATGCGCAGCTCAGACACGAGGGGCCGTAAAACTTAAATGTTTGCTTTCAGTGTTCCATACACATCGCGCGCTGCGATGAATCGCATGCCGTCGTACTATTTGCATAACACAAGGTATTACGGCTTCCGAAACTATTGTTTTATCAGCAGTAACCTTTTTTTAGCGACATTCACGGCACCGAATGGATGCCAAAAGGCGGCACAAGAATATGTTCACAGCACTTCGCGGGTGATGCCAAAAGCAATGTCAAGACGGTCAGTACGCATCCCGCTTACTGCCCTGCTTTGTTTCACGAAGTGTACAGAGTTCGACCACGCATTCCAAGTGAGAGCGTGGCGAGATATCAAAGGCAAGGTTGTATTCACTCGCGCTGACTTCTTTAATGCGTTTTGCGTACGTACTCTGAAAGTTGAGGTTGCTACTGTTTAAGCAGAGGATGGAGAGGAGGAGGAAATACTTTTTTTGGAGAATTCTGAACGGCCTGAACAAACTGTACACAATTAACCGCTTAGACGACTCTAACATTACGATCAAGATAGAAGCCGAAACTAAACGGAATCTTCGTAAAGACAACCGCAGCTCCGCAGCCGATTTCCGACTGTGTTTCCAACAGATTTCCAACTGCGTTTACTTTGTCATCAGGTAATAACGTTTCGAATCCGTTGTTAAGTAGTGACCACACCAACGGAACTGAAGAAGGGCAACCGGAAAAGTAACTGCAGTGTGGTTGCGCAAGCAGAGGAAACAACACAAGCACGCTTCTGATGAGCGCCGTGGTATACGCTGGGGTCACTTTATTAGGCTGTAAAACAAGAAAAAAATAATACTGGCCTGAATTGGCGCTGTAAATAAGCTTCCCTTGCTGAGAATGGGACTTCGCAACGATGTCTGTCCCATTCATTTCTTGCACGGCGCAAACGCGCGCGGGAACGTACAATCTCTAACTTCTCGCGCACGCGAAGCCGACAGTAGTAGCTTAGCCCCGTAATTGTCCAGAAATCGCACAGAAGCACTTGAGACATCAAGGAACTATTTGCCAGAACAGTTTTCAAGCAAGAGACACCTTTCAAAAACAATCGCAGAATCGCACAAACAAACCGAGAGGTGACGAATCTATGAACGCGCGCCGGCCGTCTGGCTCTCACCGACCCAAAGTTAGCTCAAGCTTCCTTGGGGCGGCGCTGGGTGTACTTTATTCGTCGCGCCCTCTGAGCAGTGACCGGTGCCTATAATCCCACAGAAGTATGTCAACAGTTGCTATTTTGTTCATATCACCATAGTGTAATTAGCCTAAATTTGTTTAATTTGTTGGCTCTGCACTAGGAATTGTTGGCTCGAGGCTGCCAAAAACCTAGTGGGCAGAATAGTGCCCACTCTTTTGTTGCCATGACTTGCAACGCTTGCTGTTGGATGTGGTGATTAAGTTGTGACACAGGCTGGAAGAAATTGGTGTTCCAACCCTCCTTTCTTTTGTAAAATGCTAACATCCCTGATTGGCCCGAATAATGATGTTGGTTAAAATGGCATAGAAAATGAGCATTGTTGTGTCACCTGAACAGCACTACTGCCAGCTGTGGTGATCAGCGGCGTGTCCAGAATTCCTGAGCTGCATGTTACGGCTGTAGGCGTCTACCTGCCCTGATGTGAAGAAAAATAGAATAAAATGGGGACTCTGTACGTTTTTAGAGAAGGGTTTTCAACTTATGCTTGCAGTGGTGGATGGTCGACCGCTGCATCATTATCTGCCGTTCTGCGCTCAGCTGTTCATGTCGGGCAGCTTTCACTGAATCATGGATTGATGGTTTTTGGCAGGTCCTGCCTTGGAACTGCTGTTTTCTTTGGTACCTTCCTCTTTGATTCTTAGCCTGAAAACCAAGTTCAGAATATCGTTAGGATGCCCCGACAACACACCAATTTAAATGAAACCGTTACACATCTCAGCAGTACTGAAAAAAGGTCTGTTTAGAACAACTTGGTTTATATTGTCACGAGAAGAAGAAAAAAAAAGCTATCGGCCCAACCCCCGGAGAAGAAGAAGACCCAGCTGCGCGGGCTTCCTTATGGCTGACATCGTGTATATAGTGCAAATACATCTTTCGCATCTTCCATGGTTCATTTCCTGTGTCCTGCCGCCACGAATTGCTGTAAACGCTTTGCAGAAAATAGTTTTGTTCCCATGACAGGGATAACAGCATGCAACTTACGAATGCTGGATAAACTTATAAAGTGAACATCTTACACCGTGGTGCAAAGTTCAATGCATTGGACAGCTGCGGGTGAAGTCAGGTTCTATGAAATCAGGCTGTGTTTTAAATTGATCTACATTCCGGGCGCACGTAAATTTACAGTATATTTTTGACGCATTGTGATTCTCCGCTTTGAGACCCAATTTTGACAATGTTTATTTTCAGCCACCCCAAATGTTCACTAATTGATAATACGTACAAAGTCGTACTAGTTAACGGGCACGCGGATAAATGCGGGCGTTTGGAACATCCACAACTTGCTTCTGGGAAACGGCTAAACTAGAACCTCAGATGCGATAAGAGGAAACGAAGAGGCGCCACAGCGTGTGCCGATAAGATAACGTAGTGTGCTCGCTGCTTGGAGCTGTTGAAGCTGCGGGAGCTTGTCCATTCACCAACTTGAGCGTCAACTACGTCAAGCTGCGCGCGGGGCGGGCGCGCAAATGCGTGTTTGAGGCACTGCGTCAAACGCGAAGTGAAAGATAATGTTCCAAGTTTATTCAAATAAGGCCTTTATTTCAAATATGTATCTTGGCAATGTTAGCACCTGACAGATATCTTTCGCACCTACCAGCTATATAGAAAGGGCAGGTACATGTTCGAGCAGACCGCACGTGGGTAGCGCTCCGACAGAAAGTACGCCGCGCTTGCAATGTGGCTTCGTCACAATGAAAAAGCAAGTAGCTGCTGACCTGGAAGATAGTTGTCCTTTTGAGCGAAGTGCTTTGGGCTAACTTGCAGGGTGGGCGTCACATTTTCCCAGTCCGTAGGTTGTGTCCACAGCGTCTTGCGAGGTGCGTCGTCTGCCTCTCGCAGGAAGCAGTCGAAGTATGCACTGCTGCATTTCAATCGCGCCGTCACACTAGAGGGGATGCAATAAAGCTCCTTACACGTCCACTTTATCGTATTTGGGTCTTCGTTCGGCGGTATATACGACATATACGCAATTACGACGCTAAACAAGCGTGCTGCGCCTTGGGAAGTCCGCAACCGGACCTGAGTAGGGCAATTCTCGCGACGGCCGCTAGGTGGCGAACACAAACACGGAGTCGTCAACAGCATTTAACCTGCTAGTCACTGGCCACGGACAGATTGGCTGTGTTTTAGACAAAAAGAACAAGACCAGCGTATTTACACCATTTCTGTGTGTCGGCTAAAGCTTGTTGCAGGTACGGGGCTCACCGAGACAGATCTGGGTGGACATCCCATTCCGTAATATCATCCGCGTACCCGCGAAAATGCAAGTCTGTTAAAGAGCCAAGATGCTAGGCAAGAGGTGGCCTAACTACATTAAAGAGGAAGGGTGAAATCAATGACCCCCGAGGCACTCTACGAATGGGCGTAAAATTGCACTAACCAGCTCCCCCCCAACCCCTACAGAAAATGATCTTTTAGTGAAGAAGGTCCGTATGAAAGAGCGTACATTTTCCCGGAGAAGAAGGGTTTGGAGAACTACCAGGATAGCTCTGTGGGTGACGCTGTCATATGCCTTGTTAAAGTGCATGGCAAGCAATGTCCGAACTTTGTGGGATCGGCCGCCAAGTAGCATCATTGACGACTCGTGGTGAAGCCAATCCTGTGTCCCCAGACGAGGTCTGAATCCAATCTGTTCCTGGTGGCATCGTTGGAGAGTGTCGATCAACCCTTAAGTCGCGTCACCAGCATTCGCTCCATCAGTTTACACAAGGCACACTTTAATGCGATCGGGTGCAAATCGGGGAGATGTTCAGGTGGTTTGCCTGTCTTCGATATAGGGAGGATATCTCCCGGAACCATCATTCTAGTATTTGGCCCCAAAGCCACATCTCGTTGATGGTATCGATGGGACGGCTGAAGGCCGGATCGTCGAGGTTCTTATAAAGCTGAGAAGTAACGCCGCCTGGTCCAGGAGACGACTGCAGGTTCGCGTGGTCAATCGCAACCAGGAGCTGTGCCATGGGGAATGCCGATTGTATTCCACTGACGGTGTCATCAGAATGAGCGGTACCGACGTGGCGCGGAAGAGGAAACGGGCACTGGCTACTAGCAGGAAGGGTATCAAGTGCAGGGTATAAGGCGTGGACCACATCGATGGCAAAGTGGTCGGGGTTCTTGCCCGATGCAGGGCACGCAGTGGCTGCCGCATCCGGAGTGCGGCCTTCTGATTCCATTGCCTAAAACGTGCGAGAAGTAGATGCTGCGGTGGACGACGGGCGGAGTGACTCACACCAGCTAAGCCATCTTTGCAGTGGAAGACGTGTCTCGAGTTGTTGCGCCGCCGCGGAGAGGCGTTGCAAACGTATTCGGGCCGCTACACACGAAGAATCTCGTGAGACAGCCACTTCAACCTGTTTGCACTAGGCCCACAGCTACATGATTCGGAGGTCAGGCTTCGGCCTGGACTCCTATACCCCCGTCCTCTGAGAGGCGCTGCTCGGAGCTTTAATCACAGTGGTGCGCCCGGGCTGCGCGCCGCCAAGGTTTTAGTGATGTTGCATCGGAACTCATCCGAGGTTACTAGTGTGTAGCTGCGCCGAAGCCGACACCTCAAGGTCGTGACGATGCCAAGCCTGATAGGGTGATGATCACTGCACCAGCAGTCGGCCTCTCCCTACCAAGATACCACATCACTCCCAAGCCGCCAGGTTACGCCAGGGGGGGTATGGTGGCATCCGGTGATGAGTGCATTGGCGCGTAGGACACGATATATCGTTTAATAGGCGAAGTGAGCATCATTGAATTGTTCGAGTAACATACGTCCGCGTTCACTTGAGGTACGGTGTCTCCAATCGCAATGTGGCGCATTGAAGTCCCCAGTTACAAGTGTAGGACAGACAGCATTCGAACGGCGCAGAGATGTTAGCCATCCCAATCGTAGCCGAGGTGGAGGTCCGCTCTGTGGCCGCACGTAGCACGATAGAAAGATTACTGCACACCGGGGCTGTTGAACCTTTACCGCAGCTACTCCTTGCAAAGCTGTGCACCGTGCTCCTAAGAGAATCGGCGTTCGTGGATAAGCCGTGGGCACATAAATTGCAAATTTGCGTAATAGAGACGTGGTGGAGAAACAACACCGATCAGATATGGAAGGCGTAGCGTAGGCCCTAAAATTGGGAAGGCGAGGTAGACTGTTTGTCTCTTGCAGAAGCACAGCCAAAGATCGAAGTTTACAGAGGCGAGGACGTTCACGAAGCTGACCACCAAACTTTGTTGTGAGCGCGCGACAGTTCCACTGTACTATGTATGGGTCAGGCATACTAGTAAGATGAGACATAGCAAAGTTGGGCTGCTAACACAGGCACCAAGTTCTGTAGCTGTTTGACCACAAGCTGTAGGAACTCTTGGTGGGTGAGGATGGAAGGGACTGGCTTTTGTTGGTTCAGGCTCGGTGACGTGAGACAGGGCTGACTGGAATGACTTGGTTGTTCTTGCGGCTGACGTTGCGACCGACGAATTACCCAAACACGGGGCTGGTTGCGCTTGGTGACCTCAGCTTGTAGCACAGCCAACTGTTGGTCCACCTCTACTAGCCCTTCCGTAAGCCGAGATGCCTTTCTAATTTGGTAGTTCTTATTCTGTCGAAGGAGGTACTGACGAACCACATCAAAGTATGAGGGCTGGGTGTACACCGCAGGCTCTGGAGCGACTTCCTACATAACGTCTTCGGTATCCTCCGCCAAACACTCGAAGCAATTGGACGTATGGATTCTGTTGGTCTCAGACCAGCGTCACCACGCACCGCGTTTAGCGCGAGCAGCTTTGCATTTCGTGGGGCATTTTTTGTCCGTAACGTCATGGTCATCCGTAGGACACAGGACGCATCAAAACTTGACCTGTACAACTGCGGACAACGCGGTAGCTGCTGGTGCCGATTCAGAGGTAGCCGGTGGCTTTGATACAGAGAAGGGGCACGAAGTGCTCATGTGCCCCTGACGAAAGCATCGGTGACAGTGCACCACTCCGGCCTTATAGAAAGGCGGGGCCCAAGTACGCAGCCATTGTACATAAGTCGTTTCGGTGGCTCCAGCGGACCACGCAGAGTATCCAAGCACGTGCGGCCAGAGCCAGTTGTTGTGACTTGGGTGGGCTAATCCCACCGGTGCCACCAGTTGTCGACTTACGTGGTCAGATCCCACCACTGCCACCAGTTGTTGTGAATCCGGGGTTCGGAAAACCACCTTGGTAGCGTGACTGGTGACTGGAGACGTTGATAAAGAGACCGATGCTTGCTGATGAAGGAGAAAAACAAGAAAAACACGCATTTGCATGATGAGTGGAAGTTTGAATGCTGTGCGTCGAACGAATCGCACAGTCAGCAACACAAATATCAAGAGCAACACAGTCTTTTTGTTCTAGCCAAAGTCCCTAGTGTTCTCCTAGGGAATTCAACTCCCAAATGTCTGGTCCAATCACAGACCTATAGTCTCACGCACATAGTCGCCGCCATCGCACAAAGCCGTTATGGTTGCTTGCCCACGTGACCATGAGGGAGAGAATGCGGTGGCGCCGCTGGTACGGGAAGACCTTTTTTCCAAGTACGAGGCTTTGTGCTTGACTGGGTGCCCGCGCCTGAGCAGTCATCTTCTTTCTTGCCTCTTTATTTATCAAAATCGCCCGTGCGGGATGGCTCCTCGTATCCGCTGAAGTCACTCAGAGTTGAAGGGCAGCGGTTGACACAGGGTTGATGAAATGCTGTATTCAATGCAGATTGGCACGTGTCGCGCCGATACCGACGAAAGCGCTAATCAGTGCCGAGGTCCGCGCTTAGATGTGTCGGGTCCGCAACCCGTTTATAACCCCATGTAGCGGAGAAGAAGCGCCTGGTGAGTGGCACACCAGAGGCTGGCACGGAGGACTTTGGGATCCTCCCCGGCGTGCACACCAGAAACGACATATCGCCGGATGTCACTCCCTGACTGCAGTTACTTTTGTTCACCCGGTAGCAAAGTAAGCCGGGGCTCGCGAGCACGTGGCAAAATGCATCGCCGCGACATCTGACGTTGCCCTTCTGGTGTCGCGACATCTATGCGCTCGTACGCGTCCAACCACGCTCGCTGCCCTGTCTTTTCTTTCACTTCAAGCAGCCAAGCTGATCACATTCAGCACGTGGCCATCGGGGTCACTTTCTTCGCTGACATGTCTCGCCCGCGCACGCTTCGGCGGTGAAGTGTGCGTTGCTTGTTCTGCCCGATCTGACAGATAACATGTCTTGCCCGCATCGGTGACGATATTGTGCCACATATAATTGATTTGATTGTAGGGTTTAGCGTGCCGACGCAAGGCAGGCGATGAGGCGCGCTGTAGTGGAGGACTCCGGATTATTTTGACCACCTGGGGATCTATAACGTGCGCCGAAATCTCGTACACACGGGCGTTTCTGCTCTTCGCCTCCATCAGAAAAGCGGCCGCCACGGCGGGGAATCGAACCCGCGGCCTCGTGCTCAGAAGCGAAGCGCCTTAGCCACTGAGCCACCGCGGCGGGTTTGTGCCGCATATAGCCCATCGCATCTGTATTTATTGCCTAAAACATGCAGTTGGCTGTTAACAAAAAATGAGCGCACCAACAAAAAACATTGAGGCGAGGGAGAGATAATTTGTATCATCTGTGATGATAATTCGCCTTGCACAAGTTCTTAAGCAGGTATTGACAGAAAAACGCGAGTACAGATCGGCGTGGTCATGGGTTCGGCAAAACAAAAACAAAAATAGCAATATGTAAAATAGTAATACACGGTGAATTGATTGACGCAGACCGAAAGTTTCGCGTTTAGACAGCGAAACAAACCCTATCACCCTTAAAACTAAGATATCGAAATCTCGTTGCAATGCGTCCTTTATCAGAGCCATACAGATATAGAAAAGGAGGCTTACTTTCGTCGTTGGCCGCCGAAGCGTGTGCGAGGGAGAAGTGTTGAGCATAAAAAGTTACTCCTAGCGCCAAGCGCTCAATGTTATCAGCTTTGCCTATTGAAGCTAAAGAAAAGACAGGGTAGGGTTAGTATACAGGGGCTGGACGCGCACGCGCACATCGGTGTCTCTACACCAGAAGTGCAACGTCAGATGTCACGGCGATGCATTTTTCCACGCGCTCGCGTGCCCCGGCTTATTTTAACACCACCTGTACAGGAAGGTGCTTGTGAGCCGTGAGAGTGATACGATGTAGGGAGTATAGCTGGTATAGCCACTGGACAGCCTCTAGAGACATCCCCCACACCGATATAGTGTTGTTGCGACTGCGGTAGGCATAGGCAGCAAATCCCGACATTTGCAGACAGCTGTGGAGCGTGTGTTGTTGTAACTTTGTCGGAAGAGACTGGATGTTGATGCACTCTCGAGGTTTGATGGCGGCCTTTTACGTAAAGGAGCTGGCCGTAGTTGTGAAGCCCTGAGGTCGCTGCACGGGATGGAGTGGCCGCTGGCTGTGTACTGCGCTAACCCGATCGCTGAAGTGGGGGGCTAGTGTCCGATGAACACGCCCGCTTGGCCGCAAGCGAAGTTGAGGCGTCAATAGTGACTTGGGGTGCCCCCTGGACTGTCGTACGCTTCGATCAACTGGAGGGGTCAGCCTGCGGTAGCGGGAACGGTGGCGTTACCTCCACCGGTTACCTCCACTGCAGTCGAGTGTGCGGCACGGTCGGCTTTTTGGGTCAGCATGAAGAAAAACGGTATTGAGGACGGCTCCTCAGTTGGCAGACGAAACATGACGGTCATGTAAGTCTTCATTTCGCTTATGGACGTTGTAGTAACTCGGCCAACGGCCAACGGCCGATGTACTGTTTTCAGCTCCAGATGTAAAGAACACTGCAGCTTAGATCGGCCCACGCGACGTGGCTGTTGTTACTTGTGGTGGGGGCTTACAACCAATCAGGAGATCGGCCAAACATCAGAGGCTAGAGACACCACTGACTGACTGCTTCGGGGTTTTTGGAAAAGGATACTACGAATACGGCGACGCTTGTTGCGGCTACTCTGTTTTCGCTTGCTTTCGCTGCCATTCATCCAGTGACACGTCAGCTGCAACGTTATCAGCTTCACTCCTCAAGTTCTGCGTGGGGTTTTGGCCAAGTTTTTAGTGGTCCGTCGTGCCTTATGGTTTTACGTTGTCTTGGGAGGGTGGCCACTGTTTGGCTACTAACTCTCCGGGGCAAGGGCCTACCCCTACATGGTCGGCCAGCCTTTCTCCGCAGCACCTTTCCAGGCCTTTCTTTGCAACAGCTTAACCGACAGCCCTGTGGCTCTTTTTCCGAAGAATGGTAGGTCAACTCGCCACAACAATCCTGGAAAAATGCAGGGCGCCCTTCGTGCCGGTACGGATCACTCCAACAAATCTCAAACATGCGTCCATTCGGGAAAGGTGGAGTGATGGTAAGATCATCTGACCTTGAGTTTGTACAGTAGCTTCTCGAGCGCGCCGTTTCTTCATTACTGGTAAGCTCATTTGTACTTTCCCATCTTGTGCGGGCAAAATGCAGCATTCGCGGAGTTGACATGGAGATATCTGTAAATGATACGCTCGAGGAGTTTACTTCCGCTTGTGTCATAGCTGTACACTGTTACGACGGCATACGGTGTTGCGAAGATCGTCCTCAATATTATCGGACTCGGCCACCCTAGCGAACCGACCCGGTTTTGTGCACAACGACGCGGCAGGGAATGACGCTGCTGCTGGACGCAAGCCGCTTTCGGAGAATCCACGGTCACTCAAGCGCCCGCCGGCGAGGCCAGGCACAATGACCGAGAGCGTCCAACGGAGGTGGTGACAAAGGCGTCGGGCGGCGCCGCCCATTGGGCGGCCGGCTAAGTGCTCCTGTCGTCTTTAGCTGCGAGCCGCGCACCGTAAGGACCTTTTGTGGCGGGTGGAGAGATACGAGATGCCGCTGTTCAACGAGCGCCTGACGCCAGATTAGCAACGGGGGATGAAGCAGTACTGCACCGCATGCGGTTGAACGTCGCCTACACGCGATACTACTGCTACAAAATCAACCAGTCCTCCTCGCCTCTGTGCACACAGTGTGGTGTGCGTGAAGACCTCCAACACCTAATATGTGACTGTGTGCGCTTTACTACAAAAGGAGTGTCTCTCGCAGTGTCCCTGGGCCGGCCGCTGTCCGCGAAACTAGAACTGAGGGACATATTAGGTCCTTGGAACTCTTCCAAACGTGCCGCTCGTGCAACGAAAGCCTTATTGGCATACCTAAAAGACACAAGTCTTGATCAGACTTTGCAATTAGTTAAAATCATATGTATTCCTCTTCATCATTATAATCATCATCGTCATCGCATTCATCTGGCGTAGCAAGCCAGGCATCTTAGCTGGGCTGACATCGCCAGTTTTCGTTAAAGATTGTTCTCTCTCTCTCTCGCGTCCTCCTGTCGCTTCAACCTCGGGTGGTCTTACGGGCTTCGACCTTGTGAACATTGCACCACCGAAGTCAACCTGACGCTGACTTGTGCGAGAGGAAAAGTGCCTTCTCTCTGTGAGTGTGTGGATGTCAATTGCAGTGCCACGGACTTTCGTGATTGGTGCGTTCGTGAAAACAGCGGGAGAAAGTGGGAGATGGGCGGATCCAACCAGGTTATTTAATCTCGCGCGCGCAGGAGCGCAAAATCTTGCTCACTCAGTCGAACGCCACGTAATTGTCTGTACATAAAGTTGCTTTCTTCGTCCTACTCGGCCCCAATGTTTGCCTCAATTCAGGACCAACGGATGCAATCACCGGTCACGCTACCAGATCCCCAACTACACCGATGCAGTCGAATCGAGAATGACTCCCGTTATACCATCAAGTCGGTGATTGCTACCTTCACCGGCGTGTCTACCTATTGAAAGCTAATGGTGTGGTCTCTTGTCTCTCGGGTGGAGGCACTTTCTCCTCGTCCATTAGAGTGCAGGAAATGCTGGCTGCTTGATCATAGTGTTGGGGCATGCAAATCTGCTGGCTGCTGTTCTTCTGGGGTAATCACTCTCTCGAATCATTCAATACGGAGAAAGTCAGCTGCTGTCTATATACTAACTCTCCCCATGTGCACAACTGAAACTGCCCGGTTCGCGAGCAGAAAGTAAAGGTGTCTGAAGTGATTCAGAAACGCCGGTGCACATGGAGTAAGCGATGGAAGTAGTTAGAGTGAGACCATCCGGCGCTATTCCTGAGTAGTCGCCCGTGAATCGACTTGTGTTGATACATCTCTTGCTGAAACCGTCTCCTTGTGAGGGAAAAAAACCCTCGCAGGTTCTTTTTCCAGGTATTCAGTGGCGACTGGGCCTTGCCAAAGGTCGAATAACTAAACGAGAGCGTTTGGAGAAGGAACAAGGAAACATATTCTTAACACTTTTGTGACCGAGGAAAAATTGGTTGTTTTTGAGTGTCCCAGGAAATATTTTTTCTAGCCACAGAAAATGAGTTATGCTGAAGTGTAAGATACGAAATGATAGAGAAATAACAGGGATTTCTAACAGTAATAATTTCAAACAACACGTTACAAATTTTATAAAAAAATTTATAAAATTATCAAAAGAAAACAAAAGTTACAAAAAGAAAGAAATTATGAAAACGTCAATGCCACTTTGAACTGGATACGCATAAAAATTTTGAAATATACAATTTGAACATAATGGCCCTATAAAGTAATACTGTAAAAATGAGCCCTGTAAGTACAGAAGTTATTTACATACATACAATTATATAAACACTTGTGCCTGCGGGTTGTTTTTGGGTAGTCTAGGAAATATTTTTTTATTGCCAGAGAATGTGACGCGCGCTAAAGTGTACGTTGTGAAATGATAGAGGAAGAATGGGGTTTTCAAACAGTAATAATTTCAAACAGATGTATTGCAAATTTTCTAAAAAATTGTGAAAAAAAAGTAACGAAAACAACAAAAAAAGATGATAACCTCAATGCTACTTTGCACACGGTGGACGTAGAGACAATTTGAAATATACACTTTCAACATAAAATACTTATATTATACTACTGCAAATATGAGCGGTGTAAGTACAAAAGGTATTTACATAGAAAATTATAAATATAAAGAAAGAACAGCCGCGCGCTGCTTCAGAGCGCTACGCCAAGGTCACCTCGGGGCAGTCTTCGTGAAGAAAACTCGACTCTCTGTGCATTTGGCGCCAAATGGCCTCGCCCGATCGAAGTCGACAGCCTGCAGATAAGACCCGTGGCCTTAGAACAGGCCCTGAACAGTTAACAACGCGCGTCCACGATAGCGCGACCGGAGAAGAAAGCGAAACTCACCGTCGCACACCTGGTCCATGGCGATTTGACGCACTTTCGACGTCCGTACTGAAGTCTGAGGAATCGAAGTTGTCTTTTGTGTCTGTGCTGCTACCATCATGCACAGATTCAAGCTTAGATACATCGAAATCCATCGAAATTAGCCGTTCGTCGGAAGCATCGGCGAGCGGCGGCGACGCCATAACTGCGACCACGTGAGCTCGTTTCCCCGCCGACGAAGGACATTTAAAATATCTCCCCCGCGGTAGAAAACAAAACTCGAAAGCGAAACTGATAAAATACTTCCTTCATTAGCATGTGGATGGCGTTAGCGGTCCAGAAGCGCTCACAGAGTGCCAAATTTTAAATTTGTATTCATCGATAGCATGCTATCGATGGGAATATTCGAGGTCACGAAAGTAAGAGAACACACTGCACATCAAACCACAAAGGAGCACACCCTATAGCAAATCATCACACCTCAAAGTTCCGTCAAATATACATAACACAAAGAAATACCAGTTCTAGAGAAAACAAACGAAGTCCCCACCGAAGTCAAGGTGAGGAGGCGTTGTCGGCAGGGCGTGGTTGGTTCTGCTGACGATGCGAGGCGAGGCGTCGCGGGGCTAGGATGACATTGTTGAGCGTGCCGCAACGCCGTCAAGGAAGACGCACTGTTGTTCTCGTTGACAATGAATGGTCTGCTTGGCACCCGCTTACGGTCGGGCGCTATGTAGCAGCGGGAAGGAGGGAACAACGGGCCACGGCCGGTTGACGACGGGCAACAGGCAGGGGGTCGTCCAAGAGTGGAGCACGCCAACGTTGCGCCTCCACGATTCAGGAGTCGCGCCTAGGCGCCAGGATGCCAAAACGCCAGCTAGACCCCTCTCGAGCTCGGGATCCTAAAAAAGCTTCGTGTCTCCCACCTGGACGTCGCGCTCCTCGAACCTGCTCTATCAACTTCTCCCGGCGTTCTCCTCCGTTCCAGCCTGGCCTCCCCAGGTCCTTGCTTGTGGCCACATCTTATTTGTACGCGCCCTCCCCTCGTGTGGCTTGTCGCTTTTTAAAGACGATAGTCTTTTTGGGCTACTTAAACCTAGAAATTTTGGTCTGTCTGTCTGTCTCTGTCAGTCTGTCTGTCTTTCTGTCTGTAACTCGATTCAGCCACCCGGCCAAAGTAAAATACTTACTACGCAATAGTCTTATATACTCACAGCCAAATGTAAACGTCTAAGCCCGGTTTATATGTTCATACTTGTCAACTTTATTGAACAAGAACAAGACATCACGCAAATATAAGACAGGAAATTAGTACAAAAGAGATATTTACAGTGTTCCTTTATTAAAAAAATTATGGACGCTTGGTTTTCCGATAGCAAATGATATTCTGCATCTACTGCAGAACAACACGTACCGCCTGCTGTTGCCCGCGCCACCTCCTGGCGGCATATGAGAAATCACGCGGCAACAGTACAGAAAATTGACCGCGTATCTGCTCCTTTCGTTGCAAATGCCGTCAAAAGACGATAGTCTTTATCGGCTTTGCGAAGTAAATGCCTCCCTTCGCTTTCCCGCTCACCTCTCATGTTGTTCCTCTTGCGTCGCGCTCCTTCCAAGGTAAATACGCCAAATGTTTGCTTAAATCATTTTAAATTTTCCGCGTTCCACTGCTCCAAACCGGGTGTCTCGATGCGAACGCTGCCGTACGGTGAAGACGAGAGTTCATCGAGGCGCCCTACTTCAACGTTTATAGAACCGCGTTTCCCTACTCCACGTGCGTTGCAAGCAGAACGTGAAACCTATCTAGTGGAACCTTGCGTAACTGTTGCCGGTTGATTTCTTAAAATGGCTCCAGAAGCTGTAGTGGCGCGGGCGACAGCAGGCGACGGCGGAGTGAATTCTTTTTTTGCAGTTGATGAAGTATTTAATTTCGCAAAAGTCAAGCATGTTTGATTTTTTATAAAGGAACACTGCAAATATCACTTCTGTATTGATTTCTTGTCTCATATTTGCGTAATTTCTTGTTCTTCTTCAACAATATTGACAAGTACGAGCATTACACCGGAAATAGACGGGTATTTTTAGCTCTGACTATATAAGACTATTGCGCAGGCATTGTTTTGCTTTGGCCGGGTGGCTGAATCGAGTCACAGACAGACAGACGGACAGACAGACAGATATACAGACATACTGACAGACCAAAATTTCTGGGTTTAAGTAGCTCAAGAAAGACTATCGTCTTTAAAAGGTTCCACTAGCTAGGTTTCACGTTCTGCTTGGAACGCACGTGGAGCACGGCAACGCGGTTCTACAAACCTTGAAGTCGGCCGCCTCAATTAACGCACGCCTCCGCCGTACTGCAGCGCTGGCATCGAGGAACCCCGCCTGTAGCAGTGGAACGCGGTAAATACAAATCGCCTTGAGCAAACCTTTAGTGTGTTTACCTTGGGATGAGGGCGACGGAACTGGAACAGCATGAGAGGTGAGCGGGAAAGCGAACGGGGGCATTTCCTTCGCAAATGTCTATAAAGACTATATCGTCTTTTGACGACATTCGCAACGAAAGGAGCAAATACGCGGCCAATTTTTTTTTTCTTCGGAGCAACCACACTTAGGGCAATCCCCGCAGACAAAATTCGCGCCACGAGCACTGTAGGGGCATGTTTCGGCCACGCTGTCTTCGCCGTCGTTGTCACACCGAGCTTTCCACCTCACGTATGCCCCCTTTAGGATTCAGGGTCTAAAGGTCCAACGAGACGAAAGATACAACGGGACGAAAGGTCCAACAGTGGATACTCCGTCTCGATGGACCTTTCATGTCGTTGGACATTCAGGCTCGATTGGACCTTCAGACTCGGTTCATCTTTCGTATCGTTGGACATTCAGGCTCGATTGGACCTTTCGTCTCGGTGGATCTTTCGTCTCGTTGGACATATAGGCTCTTACTATCAAATGAATGTCCGGAACACTCTAAAGTTACCTTGAATCCCTGTACCGCAATATAGTTGTGGACCTTCTGCATTTTCTCATGCAATAACTTTACACGATAATTTCAAGTGAAATGTACACCTGGCACCCCTGATTTCCGTCGTAAAATTTGAGTCTGACTGGAACGCTATAGACGAAAGCAAGCTTGGTCGCGAGTACGTTGCTGAGAGTGCCTAAATAGAACTTCAGTTTGTTCATTCGGACCTTTTTTGTCATTCGAGCGTACTGTAAGGGTTTGTCTCGTTTTTTGGTGTGCACTATTATCAGCGAAAACATAATGTTCCCGAGCTTCATGCGCATGGGAGGCATGTGAGCGCTAAGCAAACACGCAGACACGTGCTCTTCCATCCAAAAAACGAGGGCGCTACGACAGTCGCCGGACACTCACGGCGTACGCGCGTGAGTGCCCGTCAGCTGCTTCCAGCCCGTAAGAAGCGGTCGATGCGGATGAGGGCTGTATATTCTCAGTTTGGTCTCATTAAGGCGCCAGTTTGATGTGTCATTTGTCATCCAGGATTTCACATATTAATCAGTTATTGAGATAAAACATCCAACTTGAATATCTTCCCTTCTGCTATTGTCACGCGTCTCACGCGGCAGAGGAATGAGGCTCAAGTTGATTCAATCGATGGCAACACAATATATTTACAGAGCAAAACCACTCAAACGAACGCAATCATAACCAACTCACAAGCATATCACACTATACACAAAAATACAAGCACAACCTCATACTATCCCAAAAATCTAGTCAGATAGTCACTTTAACCCATTAACTGTCTACTCCAAATCCAAACATCCTACCGCCGGTACCACGGTGCGATGCCGATGACGTGGCCCAGTGGGTCGGTTGGGTTACGCGTCACCCAACGTCGCCGAACGTCGCGATGGCCCGTGCTGGTGCGTCGTGGTCCGGAGCTGCCCGCTGTGCGATGACTCGGCTTCGCTGAGCAGCGCGGCTCAGCAGGGGGCCAGCAGAGCGAGGCTGCTAGTAATCGGTGGTCTTGAGCTGCCCGCTGCCAGACGGTGCGGTGCCGCTGGTGCGTCGTGGGGCACTGCTCGACGGGTCGCCGGCGGTGCGATGCCGCCGGTCAGCAGGAGGCCAGCAGAGCGCAGCTGCTGGTAATCGGTGGTTCCGGGCAGCCCGCTGCCAAACGGTGCGATGCCGCTGGTGCGTTGTGCAGGCACGGCCCGAACTTCCCACCGTTCCTCCAAAGAACCCGTTCCACTCTGTCTACTCTAACTTTGTTCTCCTCCTTTTCACCTCGCATTCTGTCGTGTGCGACTCCCATTCGCTGAACCAGTTACCTCCTCCTCCTCTTCGATTACCCTGTGTTTCTTCTCCATTGGTCACTCCAAAATCCTTCGCACCATCCCGTATGCTGATTCTTCTTTCTCTTCCTCTTTTATGACAACATCTTCTTCTGGGGCCAATCCCCCTTCGGGTATGGGCTCTAACCCACATGACATTACCCCCCGAAATTGAAGAGTTTTTTTTTTCTAAAAAAAAAACTGCTACACACCACGCCTGTTCGTGGAAACAAAGTCCGCAGTCCGTACGTCACAACAACCTCAGTCCTATTAACCTACTACATCAGTCCTACTAAACTATTAATATTCATCACACATCAAGTTCAATCTTCACAAAAACTAACTACAAATCCTGCACCCAATCCCAACACGTAACAATAACAGACAACTCTTCCTCATCCACATACACTAATCTGCTCATGCAATCTGCTCTAATATCACCAAAGTCAAACACAACAACAAATCCCAAGATTGCAAATCCTCTTAATCACTCTACACTTCTCACGTACATCACTTCCATCTAGCTTCATACGCTTAACACCCTTGTGTTTCCACCATACCATATTTATGCCTTATCTTATTACCGAACCTATTCGTCATCTTTATGAGTCCTCGTTCTGTCTAGGTCAGCTCCGTGTATTCCATCAGGTTAGTTGACCTTTGCCTTCATCTTCACCTTCTTGCGCTTCGTCCATTCAGCCCCTTTCATTACACTGTCTTCTCGGTTGACACCACCATCAATGTTCACTTGTCTCACTGCCCTATGACCCGTGCCCTGTCTCCAATCCTTCTCTACCGCAAGCTTTTTCTCGATTGTGCACGACTCGCACGATTTCTTCGTTTTTTCCTTCTTTGCGCGTCTGCGCTTTCGCTCTCCTCTGACGTTGGTACTTTGGCTACTGGCTGTCTTTTGGCCGATGCCACCTTCTCCGAGGCGCTGACCACGGAGCCAGCCGTTCATCTTACAGGCCTTAGCTGGTTTTCTGCGCGTAACCTTGGTAGCGTGCGCTGACTCTAAGAACTTCCCAGCTACCCCATCACTTTTCGCACAGCTCCGATCATGCACTCGAACCTTCCTAACACCCAATATCTTTTTCCTCCTCTGGTTCGCACGCTTACGAAAACGCGGGCACTTTCTCTCGCCCCCTTGCTTCTCAGCCCCCTTACCGGGTGCTGGCAACTGCCTTTTACCTGGGACTAACCCCGGTCCTGTGCCTTGCCTAACTTTCTCGAGCCGGGACTCTTTGTCAACAACAAGGAGCTGAGTCTGAGGGAGCTGTCCTAGCTGCTCTGAACTCCGCTGACTTGACAGCGCATTGGTGACCCCGTTTTCCATCTCAGACGCTGAGCGGTCCGCGGAGCCGTCTAAAGAATATGCACTCTCCTTTTGTGTAGCAAGTGTACTCTCAATAGTCCCAGGCATTTCGACCCGACCAGCAATACAGCTTTCTGTCCGGTTGTTATTACTGCCAGTGCACGGAGCGGCAGGTACCTCCGTCTCAATTATTACTCTTTCAGAGACCGTAACACCAACTGACTCAACAGACATACTAGGCGACAACGCGCTGTCATCGCATGGTGAGTTTTCAGTGCACTCATTTGCAAGCGCCTCGTCTGCGATTCTGCCACCCCCAGACATTTCACCGCCTTGCGTTTCCAACGCGCCTTTCTTCTCATAGCGGTGTGCAAACCGCGTTCGGTCAACCGCACGTGCTTCTTCACTGTCGCCAATCTGCTTACTTTGTTTCTCACGTGCCTCATGGAGGTCGGCGACCCGCATGCCTTCAGGCTCACGTGCGGCGCGCTCACGGTTCTTTCTGCGTTCCCTTTCCTCGAGGCGCCGCGTTAACTCTGCCTTTTCTCGGTCCAACTCTTCTAGCTGGGCAGACCTCCTCTCGCGCTCTTTGCGCCACTCTTCATTTAGCAATGCAAAAAACTGCTCTTTGTTTAAACCTGATGAACTAGCCAAGGTTAGAATCTTCTCGAGATCCATCTCTCTGCCAGGTGAGACGTGTGGTTGGGCCAAGGATAGAATCCTGGCAGGCTCGCCAAATGTTTGTCACGCGTCTCACGCGGCAGAGGAATGAGGCTCAAGTTGATTCAATCGATGGCAACACAATATATTTACAGAGCAAAACCACTCAAACGAACGCAATCATAACCAACTCACAAGCATATCACACTATACACAAAAATACAAGCACAACCTCATACTATCCCAAAAATCTAGTCAGATAGTCACTTTAACCCATTAACTGTCTACTCCAAATCCAAACATCCTACCGCCGGTACCACGGTGCGATGCCGATGACGTGGCCCAGTGGGTCGGTTGGGTTACGCGTCACCCAACGTCGCCGAACGTCGCGATGGCCCGTGCTGGTGCGTCGTGGTCCGGAGCTGCCCGCTGTGCGATGACTCGGCTTCGCTGAGCAGCGCGGCTCAGCAGGGGGCCAGCAGAGCGAGGCTGCTAGTAATCGGTGGTCTTGAGCTGCCCGCTGCCAGACGGTGCGGTGCCGCTGGTGCGTCGTGGGGCACTGCTCGACGGGTCGCCGGAGGTGCGATGCCGCCGGTCAGCAGGAGGCCAGCAGAGCGCAGCTGCTGGTAATCGGTGGTTCCGGGCAGCCCGCTGCCAAACGGTGCGATGCCGCTGGTGCGTTGTGCAGGCACGGCCCGAACTTCCCACCGTTCCTCCAAAGAACCCGTTCCACTCTGTCTACTCTAACTTTGTTCTCCTCCTTTTCACCTCGCATTCTGTCGTGTGCGACTCCCATTCGCTGAACCAGTTACCTCCTCCTCCTCTTCGATTACCCTGTGTTTCTTCTCCATTGGTCACTCCAAAATCCTTCGCACCATCCCGTATGCTGATTCTTCTTTCTCTTCCTCTTTTATGACAACATCTTCTTCTGGGGCCAATCCCCCTTCGGGTATGGGCTCTAACCCACATGACAGCTATTTCGTTTAAATTTCGCGCCCACTTATACAAACGACTTTATTGTGCTTCACGCTGTCACAAGGGCAAGCCCAAATACAAACTTCAAGCCTTGGAATGTTCATAGTATTCAGTTTTCAAATCTGGAAACTTTTCAAAAACCGTCTTCTTTTCATCGGTTCCCTTTCCTCATCTGTACGTCACACTGGAAATTTGGCGATGCCCTCAGCAGCATAGACTCAACACTAGGACATACAGGATGCTACGTCGATAAACGGAACACTTTCAAAATTTTTCTGAGCGTATCGCTGCTCCATTTGTGCTCACACTTCACATGGAGGTCGCATTTTGTGGTATATTTTGCTTGGCACTGGGAAAAACAGCAGTAGATACCTATTTATTCTGCAAATACATAATACCGATTTTCGACTATGACAGAATGGCGGCTATTATGGATGGGCAAGCTAATCTTAGATCGGTGGTGTCACCTAGGATATGCAAAACGAAACGAGAGACGACGATTCACGGTAGGCAGGAGCCGAATGAGGTAGCAGACGATCAGAAAAACTCTTTTGTCGATACCTTAGGATAGCCACAAATAATTACATAGCAGCTAGTAGAAATCATAATACTGCATTCCTGCTGTTCATTGTTGTCGATACCAGTCATCTGATTTCAGATCAGGTGTCGTCTGGTGTGCCATGTTACCCCACTTTGTGAAATAAGGCTTACGATTCTTTGTGCAAGTTTGTCGCGTTGTTCTCGTTTTACTTCTATTATTATTCTGTGCGTGCATGTCTGCGTTAGTGACACGGCGTCGTGACATTATTCACAACATACGATAAGGCATATCCTGTTCACCTGCAGTGAATGATATCATGGCGTCATGTCAAGCACAGAATGTTCGCCGTTCCGCTGGCTTGAGAGACAGGTAAGGTGCGCCGTACAAAACGTGCCTTCTGAGAAAACCTTAATTCGGATGACATCCGGTTCCTTCACTCCTGCTTGGTTGTACTTGATGTGTTGAATGAATTCCGATAGCTGAGTCATGGTGCGTTGAAGTAGTAGTACTGCATGGGAGCCTGATCCGTCGTGTGGGATAGTGATCCGAGTAAGCTCAAAGGCCAACTGCACCCAAATTTTCAACTTCCTGAAAACGTTATTTATGCACAGTCGGCCTAAAAACACTGCATGCATGCTTAGGCAAAAAGGACTAAAAGTTCGTGTTCTGGGGGACTACTTGACTTTGCCGCAATCATTACACCCTGTTGGGACTAAATGTGAGTGGACGAACGGTTAGTCCGCACCCGGTTAGTCAGATCCGATACTCCCCAAAGGACGAACTGATGAAAGGAAGTCATAATAATATTGAAGGGGGTAATATTCTCAGTAATATAGTCGCACACTGTCTAAAGCTGAACGAAACTATTCGGAGACAGAAAAAGAATGTCTTGCCGTGATATGGGCTATAACTAAATTTGGGCCGTATCTTTATGGAAGGCCCTTCAGAGCTGTAAGCGACCACCATTCGTTGTGCTGGCTTGCCAATCTCAAGGACCCCTCCGGTAGACTTGCTCGATGGAGCCTGCGGCTGCAGGAGTACGACGTAACGGTTGTTTATAAATCCGGAAAGAAGCACAGTGATGCCGATTGTTTGTCGCGGGCGCCAATTCTGAACGATGCACATGAAACGGAAGAGGATTTTCCGTTCCTCGGTGTCGTCCAAACTGCGGACATGGCCCCTTACCAGCAGCAGGACGCGGAACTACGGCCACTTATCGAACACATTCGCGGCGAAAACACTACGCCACCACGCTTCTTTCTTCGAGGTTTGACTTCGTATTCCCTGCGAAACAAAGTCCTCTACAAAGACAGCTACGGCAGCAAAGAAAGATTTCTTCTGGTCGTGCCCTCTGCTCTGAGAAGCGAAATCTTACAAGCTTGTCATGACGAGCCTTCTGCCGGACACTTAGGCGTTAGTCGCACGTTCGCTCGGATTCATGAAAGGTATTACTGGCCCAACCTTCTTCGATCAGTACGACACTACGTGAGGACTTGCAGGGATTTCCAACGCTGCAACAAGCCTCCCGTCAGACCACCGGGATTCCTTCATCCAGTGGATCCTCCGGACGCGCCGTTCCGGCAGGTTGGGATGGATCTCCTTGGGCCTTTGCCGACATGGGCGTCTCGGAACAAGTGGATCATTGTAGCCACCGATTACTTGACGCTTTATGCCGAGACCAAGGCCCTTTCCAACGGCACCGCTTCTGAAGTCGCCAAACTCTTTGTTGAAAATATTGTTCTACGCCATGGCGCACAGACGATTACTATTGCCGGCAGGGGCGCCGCTTTTGCTGCCACCTTCCTACAGGACGTCTTCAAACTAACTCATAGCACTCACCGCAAATACACTACCTAAAACCCCGAAACCAACGGCCTCACCGAACGCTTTAATAGAACCCCCACGGACATGCTATCCATGTACGGCGATCTGGAGCACAAAAACGGGGACGAAATTCTTCCCTACGCAACGTTTGCCTACAACACTGCCATGCAAGAAACAACTCGATGCGCACAGTTTGAGCGTGTTTATGGATGCTCCGTAACGACAACTTTACATGAAATGTTGCCTGTTGATGAAAACAACGTAACCGCCACCGATGCCGAGGTTTTTACCCAATGGGCGGAGGAAGCACGCCAGCTCGCACGCGCCCGCATTCGACAACAACAAGAAATCGACGCCGAGTAGTACAACAAGGGGCGTCGTAACGTCGAGTATTCACCAGGCGACCTTGTGTGGGTTTGGACGCCGATTCGCCGCCGAGGACTATCAGAGAAGCTGCTTCGGCGATACTTAGGGCCTTATCGTGTTCCCCGCCGTCTGTCAGACGTAAACTGCGAGGTCGTACCCGAGGACACACCAGCACGTTCTTCACGATGGAGGCTGGACCCAGAAGTTGTGCACGCGGTACGCATGAAGCCGTACTACACCCGTATTGCGAACCCGCAGCATGATGATATGCGAGGTTACGTGCCATGACACTCGCCGATCACTCAACGTCTACGTGCCTGTTTTTCGTTTTGCTTCCGTGGCATCGGGCCGATGCCAACTAGGAGGGGGAGCAATGCCGCGACTTTATCATTGCGGGCGCAATCCCCGACCGGCTAACGGGGCTGTTTCTTGTTATGGGTATGCGCCAACTGGTGAGCAGAGGAGGAAGCAGTAGTCCGAGCTCGCTTGTTCTAGCTGTGGCATCGCCAGTGCTTGCCGGCACAAGTTCGCCCTTTTAATAAACGTCTTTTACTCTCCTTACTGGAGTTCATCGCTACAATATCCGGTGATATTCAAGAGATGGTGATAAATCAGTTTTTTCAAACTACAGGCCAATATCAATTATTCCTCTTTTCTCTAAATGTATTGAAAAGTTCATCTGTGATCGGATGACTAGCTTTGTACAAAAACAAAATATTAGACTGCCAATATGGCTTTTTTAAACGTAAATCAACAGAAACCGCTGTTTTAATAGAAAAAAGTACTAATACTGGAGTCCTTCGAAAATCAATCATGCACGCTGGGCATCTACATTGATTTCTAAAAAGCGTTTGGCTCAATAAATTATGATACGTTGTTCCTGAAACTATAATACTACGGCTTCCGGGGTGGTTTCCTTCAGCTCGTCCGTTCGTACCTTAAAAATCGACAGCAACACGTTATGGTTAATGGTGAATTACCATAAAGCACAGCTATTAATTGTGGTGTGCCTCAAGGGAGCATACTTGGATCGCTACATTTTAACCTATATATTAATAATATTGCATGCATCGCCCATAACGCTAAATTTATATATACCCGGATGCTGCCAGTTTCTTTTTTCGGGACGTAAATTACCTGAAATGATGGACAACGCCAATGCTTCTTTGCGCAATTTACTTCAATGGAGCAATGAATCTTCACTGATAATTAATTCCAAGAATCCTAAGGCAATTCTCTTTCGCCCAAAGAACAAAGCAGACGGTACTTTATCTAACATTGTTCTTGGTGGTAACAGTATTGAAATTGTTCCGTCCATAAAGAGTCTCGGTGTAACTCTACATGAAAAGATGCTCTGGGACATCCATACAGGGAATCTAGCTAAGAGGCTCGCTAAGAATGTCGGCCTACTGACACGTGTTCGTTATCAGTTGCCACAGGTTGTGAAACAACTGATTTGTAATAGTTTATTTCACCCTTGCCTTTCGTACTGCCACCTGGTGTGGGGTGAGACTACATTTTCAAACATTTTACGGTAACATAGGTTACAAAAAAGCTATCCGTATGCTTGCGAACACTTCGTATTATACCCATACCCGGCCCCTTTTTACCTCATTAAGTATTTTACCTGTCACCACATTGTCCAGCACGCTACTGGAGTGTCGCTATAAAAAAGGCTGTAAAAACTCCAACCGTTTTCTTGACTCCACCTCCAAATTAATGCAACGAGACAAACCATACCCAACAAGAAGTTATGAACCCTGGAAAGTGCCTCGTGTGCGTACAAATTATGGACAGTCAATGCTTCGTTTCCAAATTCCAATATTACACAACAGGTTGTGTAAGGAAGAGTTACCACGCCGGGTTGGTTTCTTGTATGCTTCTTTGTGTTTTGGTATATCATGTGATGTCATTGTCACTGTAGGTAAACGTTAAAATGTATTACAGGACTGTGTATATTATGTGGAATTTCTGCGACTAACTGTGATTTTAAGTTGTTCTTTTGGCGTCTAGGAACAGTGCTACTACTGAATAATATTGTAGGGTTTAACGCGCCGACGCAACGCAGGCGATGAGGCGCGCCGTAGTCGAGGACTCCGGATTTATTTTGACCACCTGGGGATCTTTAAAGGGGCACTGACACAAAATTTTGCATCTTGTTTTTTTTTCTTGCGATAAGTAGCTCCACCTACTTATCACCTGTAGAAACTTCATTTGCTTCAGCGGGCGATGTTTGTTTAATTAGGGGCATTTTCAATGTGGCAGTCGCAATTTCGGTTTCAACGAGTACCGCGAAACGATGGATTTTGAGTGAACAAAGCTGACCACGTGACCGTCGGAGGGATATTACAGAGCAGAGCTACCATGCACTGTCGAATCCGCATCGCCGGCAGTTTCTGCGAATGCCCCCACGTACTGATCTCGTGAGCCGCTTAATTAAAAAGCGCCCGTAGACGTGACGCAGGCGCTGCGAGGGAAAATGCTACCGAGGCTAAAGAACGACGCGCGACGCTCGAGACAGTGGGTGGCAAGACGTGCGCTGGGAGCAGCCGGACGGTCTGCCTCCAGGTCTGCCTAGAGATGTGTTCGGCTTAGCACTGCGGCGGATATTCGATTGTCGCTCTCGTAAGCGGTGCAGATGACAATTTTTAATGCAACCCGCCATCGCATCATTAACTCCTTTCTCATATAAGCTGCCACGGTTGGGACTTGGGTACAACTTCGAGCAGCGGTAACAAGCTATCACTCGAGCTACCTTCGCCGGCCTGCGCCACTTCGCGGCCGGGGCCACTGCCTGAACAGCGACCGTGTGGCTCGCTCAGTGGCCTTTTCATGTCTCCGGCGCGTTTTCGCGTCCAATGTAAATAAAAAGTAATAAAAACAGAGTGCCTGGAATCGCTGTAGAACTTTGGTCGCGGCCAGCTGCCCGATGAGCCGACGAAATCACGCCGCCAGCGCCGCCAACGATCGGGTCGTTCGTTCTTGAAAGCAGAAGCTCCGCCTTCCGATTGGAGCGGCGAGCCGGGCGAGCCGGCGAAAAACGCCGGCAGTGCGGAAGCGGCAAACACAAACTCGTGACGTGTTTGGATGTTTATTTACAAAATATCCACGGGATGTCGATTGCACGTGGTCCTCTGCTGGCTGCTCGGTTTCGTTTCGCACACTTTAAAATTGGTTTTAATTATGTTCTAGGCGGTATTCGCCGCTAATATTTTGCATATTATGTATGTGTATTCACACCAATCTATATCCAAAGTTATCTCGCCTTCAAAATTTTGCGTCAGTACCCGTGCGCCGAACCAGTGCTACTGCTGCATATCGAACTTCTAGGCGGTGCATTCTCCTTCAAGCCCATTGTTGGCGTTTTTAATGTACCGCTGACATCATTTGATGTTGAAATAAATATCCTCCTCTTCTTCTTCTTCTTCAAAAAAGAAATGAACCTAGCACCAGCAGGGATCAAAACTCCCACTCCCGCAACAGTAGCCAAGGAGCAGAATACGCTACCATGCCGCCAGACGGAATTGGCAGTTTATCTTCCCAAAAGTTTTGCACTCCTGCTTGACCTAATACATTACTGAAAACATCTGATGACCAGCGTTAGCCGTAAAATACACGCTAGAAAAAGGAAGGAAAATGGACAGCTACCACACATATTTTCCGTTAAGTCTCGAATTTGCTCCCACTTTAGGCTTCTTACAACGCAGGAAGCTGGAAAGACAAATATTTTGACCATATAGGCTCAGAGATTCTTCAAGAATTCGGTGAAAGTATATTTCGTGCTCTTGATTGTACATAATGCACGTGTTGCACTAATTCCGGTAAATAATTTTTTCCAGTAGTTCTATGTATTTACAGTTCTGCGTAATTGAGAGGTATCAGCTTTAGAACATAGGCAAAATCGTACTATCAAGCGTACTCGCCAAATGTAGCACTTACGCATCGGAAAGCGGAATTTTCAAAAGGCAGATACGTTTATATAGCTTTTGTTCATTCGGCCAGAGTAACAAAGAAACTAGTATAAAGTTGTGCATGAAGTCGAAACAATAAAACGAAAGAGCAACTTGTGCGCATAATTCTGTTTCAAATTTCTTTCTTCAGGTCTTTGATTATTTTTTTAAAGGGGTTAAGAAGGCCAAATACAACAGTATAATTCGATGGAGCCAGCCATTGGTAACCCACTGAACTCCTTACCAGCCCTGAAAGATGTCTTGTCAATATGAACAATTGAAAAACATTGATATCTTACGTCACTAGTCGACAGCGGTGACGTAATAGAGAAATGATGATGATGATGATCGTTGGATGTTTATGGCGCAAGGCCAACTGGGGCAAAGAGCGCCAAAACAATAGTCGATGATAGGGGTGAAACCTTAAACACTAAGTAAAATCAGCAAAAACAAAAGTAAAATCACAACACGACAATGAGCATGGCTGGTGTATAGGGCCAGATTTCATGATGCGTGATAGGAAATGAGGTTTAAAAACTTGACGTCGGACAAATACTCAAACACACGTTTCACGGAAACAATGGCATCATCACCTAGGAAAAACGATGGATGTAGGGGGAGATGTTGTCTGTAGAGTTCTCTGAAGTGTTTGTGTCGTGTTGTGTGAAGTGCCTTGCATGTGATTAGTATGTGCACTACGGATAGGGCCTCTCCGCACCTGCCGCACTGGGGTCTAGGAGATCCCGTCAGCAGATACGAGTGCGTCGCATGGGTGTGCCCTATCCGTAGCCTTGCCAAGGCGACTTCTGTGTGTCTGTTGTGTGAGTCAGTTCTGTACCGTCCCAAGTGTGGCTTTATTACGTGTAGTTTGTTGTCTGTCTGTTCGTCCCAGTGTGTTTGCCATGTTCTGCGCAGGTGCTGTTTTATGTGAGGCTTGAGGTCTGTATATGGTACGCTTGTTATGTCGACAGTGTTCCTGAGTGCAGCAGCACCGGCCCTCTCGTCCGCCAACTCATTCCCAGCGATCCCAGCGTGTCCTGGGACCCAGCAGAGGAGCAGCCGATGCTTCTCCGCATACACCGACATGATAGTGTTGAATACAAGATTAATTATGTGGTTTTTGGGGGGTTTATGCGATGATAATGCGCGAACAACACTCAAAGAATCTGTGTAGATGATAGAATTGGGAATTTGATTTTCAAGGATATGTCGTACAATCAGTAAAATTCCGTACGCCTCTGCTGAAAAAATTGTTGTGTGCACGCTCATGGTTCTGGCTGCATTGAAATTTGGACCATGAGCAGCGCACGACACCATAGTGGAGGTTTTAGAAGCGTCACTGTAGAATTCAGCACGTGGGTATTTGAACTGCAAAGAAAGAAAGTGCTGAAGTATTGCAGCTCGCGGTACCCGATTTTTGTCAAGCTTTATAAAAGAAAGGTCACAGGACACAGGGCGAACTTGCCAAGGCGGTAAAATGTTTAAAGAGGATGACCTGTACACGTCTAAAAACGAAGCACTCAGATCCGAGGCTCGCTCTCTCGCTCGAAGTGAAAAAGGCGGAGTAATGAACGGGCGATTTACAAACAGCACAGATGTGGATGTATCGTTAAGGACAGGATAAAAAGGGTGGTTATTCTGAGATGAAATTTTAAAAGCATAAAGCAAGTCCATGTACGTTCGCTGGTTCTCAAGGCTCCACTTATTACATTCAACATATAGACTCTCGACAGGGCTAGTGCGAAAAGCACCCGACGCAAGCCGTAGCCCCAAGTGTAGTACTGGGTCAAGCATTCGCAATGCTGTTTTACTCGCCGACCCATATACCACACTGCCATAGTCCAAACGAGACCCAACCAAAGCAGTATAGAGCCGTAGTAGGAGTTCTTTGTCAGAACCATACGAATGATGGGAGAGAACCTTCAGGATATTCATTGTTTTAAGACATTTTTGTTTTAGTTGTTTCATATGAGAAATAAAGGAAAGTTTTCCATCAAGAATTATACCGAGGAACTTGTGTTCTTTTTTGACCGGAATCGAGACACCATTCAGTTTGATGTCTGGATCTGGCCTGATCCCACGCCTTTTGGAAAACACAACACTAGTGCTCTTGACTGGGTTCAGCTTAAAACCGTTCTGATCTGCCCAGCCTGCTAGTTTGTTGACACCAAGCTGGACTTGGCGTTCGCAGATTGACATATTGCATGATTTAAAAGATATTTGCACATCATCTACATATATTGTACAGGAAATGGTTCGTGGCAACGCCTTTCGAAGTGAGTTCATCTTGACAATGAACAATGTGCAGCTCAAAACGCCGCCTTGAGGCACGCCGTTTTCCTGCAGGAAAACATTTGAAAGGGCAGTGCCAACTCTCACACGAAAGGTTCGCTCCGCCAGGTAGCTACGAAGTGTATTAAACATATTTCCCGAGACACCGAAGGCTTTTAGGTCACAAAGTATCCCGTATCGCCAAGCGGTATCGTAGGCTTTCTCGAGATCAAAAAACACCGTAGCACAAAACTGCTTATGGACAAACGCATCCTTGATATACGACTCAAGGGCGACGAGTTGGTCGTTTGTGGATCGCCCCACCCTGAAGCCGGCCTGGCAGCTCTCGAGAAGACCATTGAACTCTAAGAAGTACACAAGTCTCCTGTTGATCATCTTCTCGAGAAGCTTGCCCAGGCAGCTTGTGAGGGCGATGGGTCGATAACTGGCGGGAGAAGAAGGGTCCTTACCCTCCTTCAAGAACGCCACTACAATAGCCTCCCTCCAAGATTTTGGGATGTGCCCCGAAAGCCATATGTTGTTGTATAGGTGTAGGAGTGTTTCAAGAGTGTCCGGGTGTAGGTGTTGTATCATGGTGTATGTAATCTTATCTGCGCCGGGAGCTGAAGGTTTACACGTGCTCAGTGCAGCCCTCAACTCATAGAGTGTAAATTCAGAATTGTAACCAGATTTTGACCTGTTATTGTCATGTAGGGACTTCTTTTCACAAGTATTTTTATGTTTCAGGAAAGTGTTTGTGTAGTGTGCAGAGCTGGAAACGTGTTGAAAGTGTTGTGCAAGAGTGTTAGCCTGGTCTTCGAGTGTGTCCCCTGTTGTACTGACCAGGGGCAGGCTATGTGTATGTTGTCCTTTAAGTTTGCGTATTCTTGTCCATACCTTGTGTGCATCTGTGTATGAGTTAATGGATGTAAGGAAGGTGCGCCAACTCTCTCGTTTTGCCTCACGGCGCACACGTTTGCCGAACGCCTTGGCCCGTTTGAACAAAATGAGGTTACCCGACGTGGGGTACCGACGAAGGATACCCCACGCCTTGTTCTGGGCCTCTCGCGCCCGCCTACAGTCCTCATTCCACCACGGCCTCCGCTGGTTGCGCGGGGCTCCAGAGGCGTGGGGAATGGACTTTTCAGCGGCGTCGAGGATGTGCGCCGTGAGGAGTTGGGTAGCTTCTTCAACGTGTAGGTGTCCTATGGATGTGTGGTGTAGTTTGGATGTCTCTGTAAATGTATTCCAGTTAGCTCGTGCTTCATTGAACCTATTATGGGAAGATGGACTGCTTGGGCCTTTGCCTATGTATGTGAGTGAGGTGGGGAAGTGGTCACTGCCATATGGGACAGGTCCCACTCCCCACTCGACAAGAGGAAAGAGAACTGCGGAGCCAATAGCCAAGTCAAGACATGAGTATGTGTTGTGACCTATGTTATGGTATGTAGGCTGTTTATTGTTGAAAAGGCATGCTCCAGAAGATGTAAGGAATTTTTCTATCAGGCGACCTCGGGCATCCGTTCTGGAAGAGCCCCAAAGAGAGTTGTGAGCATTAAGGTCGCCTGTAAGGATGTATGGTTCGGGCAGCTGGTCAACCAGCGCCTCGAAGTCGGAGCTCGTAAGTGAAACATCAGGAGGAATGTATATGGAGCATACAGTTATCAACCTATTAAATATTATTAAGCGTATTGCTACAGCCTCAAGGATAGTGTTCAAGGTGACAGGGTGGCATGCTAAGGATTTCCGGACGATTATGGCCACACCGCCAGAAGAGTGTGTGCAGCCATCCCTGTCTTTCCTGTATACCAGGTAACTATTCAAGAAATTTGTGTTCTTGGAATTCAGGTGTGTTTCCTGAACACACATTACACTTGGCTGATTAGCATGCAGAATCTCATAGACGTCGTCAAGATTATTCAGAAGGCCTCTGCAGTTCCATTGTACTATGTTCTCTCTTCCCATTATGAAGTGTTCGGAGCTACTGGACTGTGTTGTTTATGTGTCGTCTTTCGGGGCTGTGACTCTCGTCTTTTTTGGCTTGTCGGGAGGCTTTGGCGTCGGGACGCGTTCCTTGCGGTGCACCGCAGACAAGAACGGACCGACGTCCATTTCATCCTCGGATGTCCTCGGAGCGCCTGAGGGATCAGGCTCCTTGGACCGCGAACCCTTTGGGGCGCGCTTTTCCTTGCCCGCAACCACCGAGGGGTTCAGGAACGCCTCGGATGGCACAGGCGGTGCGGTGGGGGTGGGAGCTGCCGCTGGCTCCCCCAAGTCCATCTCCTCTGCGCCCTCGCCTGTGGCTTGGGACGCTGGAGTGGAAGTGGAGGATGCAGCATCGGTTCCACCAGACGTGGTTGACCCCACAGCCGCTGCTGGCTCAGCAAGCGGTGCGGAGGCGGGTTGGGCTGCCCGAGGCAACCCAGGGGGGGGGGCGGAGGCGGGACCAAGTCCGACTCGCGGTACTGGGTCCCCGCAGAAACCACACGCCGCTCCGCCCCCCGGCGAGCTGCGTCGGCGTACCTCCCCAGAGGGAAAGAGGCGAACCTCTTCCGCGCCTCTGGGAAGGTGATGTTTTCAGTGACCTTGATGTTAATGATTTTCTTTTCTAATTGGAACTTTTCACATTTTCTGGAGTAGGCCGCATGTGGGCCCTGGCAGTTTACGCAAAGAAGTTGTTGAACGTTACAGTTGTCAGACGGGTGGTCGTGCTGGGCGCATTTTGCGCAGGTAAGTCGGCCGCGACAGGAGTTTGTGCCGTGCCCGAACCGTTGGCATTTGAAACAGCGCCGCGGGTTCGGGATGTACGGCCGGACTGAACATCGGATGTAACCTGCGTTGATGAATTCTGGAAGGATGGACTTGTCAAAGGTTAGGATGAGGTGCTTTGTCGGTATTTGTTTATCGTCTCTGCGGATGGTTATGCGCCTGACCGCTGTTACGCCCTGACTACGAAGGCCCTCCAGCAGGTCAGCTTCAGATTCATTTAGCAGGTCATACTCGGAAATCACGCCCTGGGAGCTGTTTAAGCTGCGGTGGGGCGTGACTCGGATTGGCAGATCGGCGATGCTGGTTGGAGCAAGAAGTTTATTGGCCTGATCCTGGCTACTGACCTCGACAAGAATTTCACCGGTTCGTTGTTTCTTGGCCTTATACGACCCTCCAACAATACCGTCAAGAAACTTTGAAATGAGAAATACAGACTGTGAAGCAAGAGGTTTTGATTGGTCTACAGATTCCATCACGATGAAGCGAGGATAGTTGTTCGGTTTCGGAGGACTCAAGTTAGGAAGTGGTGGAAAAGAAACTTCGGTGCGGCCCCTTTTCGGGGGCCGATCACGTTTGGGGGGGGGGTTTGAAAATGCCATATAGCATAGTATAAAAGCAGGGAGACTGGGGTACTTTCTTCTTTGACCTTACCCTGGTAGCCAAAGAGGTCCCGGAGCTCGCTGCCTGGTAGACAGACAGGGAGCCCATCCGCCGGAGCTTGACCTGGGCTCCGACGGCCACCGTTCGTGGTTTCTAACCCTCCACCTATAAACACATCGCCACGGTTGGATCCAGCTTATGTTTGGGGGCTCGGGGTCCGCGGTATCGCCAGTACCGTCACCAAGATTGCTCAAGGTGCCCCGTGCGGGGGTAATAGAGAAATACCCGGCCTCTTCGGTTCAAGAGCACCACATTGCTTAATTGCGCACATCCCCACAATATGTTTAATTTACTAAGCCCATCTCCCCTTTCGAAAGATCCACCAAGTCTGAAGGTCCAATTGAGCCTGAATGTTCAACGAGACGACAGATCCACCGAGTCTAAAGTGCAATCGAGTCCAAATGTCCAACCAGAGGAAAGGTCCACTGAGATGAAGGCTCCAACAATACTTAGGCCCGACTTGTTGGACCTCTGGGTCCTCCAGCTGCGGCGCGATGCTCAGGAAGGGGAGCGACACGTCGTGATAGTATGAGGCTTTTAATGGAACTAGAAGAAGAAGTGGAGCGAGCCGACGCAGCCACGAGAGCATGCGGCAGCTCGTGAAAAGCAGCATGAAATGATGATGATAAGTGTCTTCAGCTAGGAGCGAGGAAGTCACAACAGTCTCCCCCGCCGACAGATGACGCTAGGTGGCTTCCAAAGGGTGGAGTAGCTGTACGGGGCGCTTGACGGTAGTGCCGCATGGCAAACGGAGATAGCAGGATCTGACAATGCCGTCTCGTCCGGCGATCAACTCTTCGATTCGCGCCAAAGTCCACAGTTGTCTTGGACGCTGTCGTTCACCTAGTAGAACAATACGGTCCTTCTTCAATAAATCTGTCCTTTTAGCTTTGTTGGATGAGAAATTCCGAAGCTCATTAAGGTACTCTTTTAACCAACGTGACCAGAAGGCTTGCAAATCTTCTTCTCTTTTGCGCCAAAGATTCTTTAGTTGATCGGTGGTCGAGTCGGTGTTGATTGTTGGATCGTACGGTGGTAATGCTGTCAGTCGCCTTCCGACGAGAAAGTCTGCTGGAGACAGAGGATATGGTTCCTGAACGTCATTGAAAACGTAAGTTAAAGGCCGCGAATTCACGACGGCCTCCACTTCTGTTAGTAGCGTGGACAACTCTGTCTCATTTACAAGCCGCCGTCCAAGCATCTTCTTTAAACAGGTTTTTACAGACCGTACGAGCCTCTCGTAAAACCCACCCCACCAGGGAGCGCTCGGGCATATGAATTTCCATTCAATTGCTGAGGATGAGAAGAAGGCAAGCACGTCGGGGTTTCTAATCGTTCTCCAAAGCTTCTGAAGTTCCTTGGAGGTCTTGACAAATGTTCGTGCATTATCACTATACACAGTTTGACAGAGACCACGTCTGGATATGAACCTCCGCAGGGCGCACAGGAAACTTTCCGTCGTCATGTCTGCCACTAATTCCAAGTGAACAGCCCTTGTTGCTGCGCACGTAAAAAGGGCGACATAGGAGCGCTTCTGGCAATGCGATTTGATGTACAGGGGTCCCGCAAAGTCGACTCCGGTCACCAGAAATGGAGAAGCTTGCTTAAAGCGGTCTTTGGGCAGCGAAGGTGACACTTGCTCGACTGGTTTAGCTTGGAGGCGTTGACAGACGACACACCGCCGTATTGCCTTCTTCACCGACTGCCTCGCATTCAGAATCCAGAATCGTTCCCGGACTTGTGTCAGAGTATCTCGGACTCCTCCATGGAAGACTTTTGCATGAGCATGATGGATTATCAATTTCCCGAGGTGAGAGTCTTTCGGCAGTAGGATAGGATGTCGAGAGCAGTAAGAGTCGTCAGCATTCTCTGCTCTTCCTTGGACTCGAAGTAACCCGTCGTCGTCGAAAAACAGTCTCAACTGCCCGATGGGACTTTGTGCGGGAAACGGTTTCAAGGTAGCGACGCAATCTGCTTCAGCACTGAAGTGAGTTCTTTGCTCGATGCGAAGCAAGTAGCGCTCTGCTTGCTGAACTTCTTCCGCAGACAGGTCCCCACTTCTATCACTTTCTTTCTTTAGTTTCTTTACATATCGTAGGATCCATGCCGTCACACGTAGAAGTTTTGTGAGGCTGCTGAACCGTTCACATTCAATAAGCGATGGCACCGACGGTCTGGTATTAACAGCGTAAGCATTAACTTCTGGTGGTCGCGTCTCAATTTCATCCAAGCTTGAGTCTTCGATGTCCATCTTCTCACCAAACTCCGGCCATAAATCTGAAGGACTGGCAAGCCATCTAGGTCCATGCCACCATAAATGTGACCGGCTCAGTCTGTGCGCTGACAAACCTCGTGTGAGCAAATCCGCCGGGTTCTCTTTACCAGGACAGAATCTCCACCGCGTTTTGTCCGTTAACGTGTGGATTTCTTGCGTGCGGTTTCGCACAAACGTCTTCCAGGAGGTGGGGTCTTTGCTTATCCAGCAGAGTGTAATCTGGGAATCTGACCAAAATGTTGTGTCGACAATGCCGAGGTCACAGTTCTTGACGAAGTAGTCGTACATGCGGGACGCAAGCAAAGCCGACATCAATTCCAACCTCGCTAGGGTGACCTTCTTTAACGGCGCAACTCTCGTCTTCGCGAACAGTAAGATTGTGGTGACGGCACCGCTGGCGTCGACTGTTCGGAGGTAGGCTACAGCCCGGTAAGCCGACTCACTTGCGTCCGAAAAAATGTGAAGGTCTGATTTCTGGTAAGGGCCTTCACCGCCGGCTGCTAGGAACCTGGGAATCCGAAGATCCTGAAGCATGGCGACCTCTTTGCTCCATTTCAGCCAGACAGAAGACAAGTTGGGTGGTAAGGGGTCATCCCAGTCGAGGTTTTCCTTCCATAGATCTTGTAGGAAGATTTTAGCCCGCACTAAAAAGGGCGACAAAAACCCCAGGGGATCGTAGATCCTTGCCACCGCCTGAAGCACGAACCGTTTGGTGCATTGATGCTCCTTGATGAAGTGAAGGAATCCTTCCGGTTTGAAAGAAAAGGTGTCCGACTGCTTGTTCCAATGTAGTCCCAACACTTTCAGAGTCCCAGAGGGCGAGCAAAGGGATTTTTCCGCCGAAGTCATTCCTTGTTCGAACTCTGCAGCTACAACAGGGTCGTTGCTGGCCCATTTTCGAATATTCATGGAAGCTTCACGGAAAATCTCCAATATTTCCCTATGCATCTGGATCGCGTTTTCAGTGGTATCGGCTCCAATCAGGAGGTCGTCCATGTACATCGAGTCTTGTAGGAGTCGAGCTGTCACTGGGAACCGATTCTCTACGGAGCGAAAATGGTGCTTCAATGTAGCTGCCAGTAGGAAAGGACTCGAAGTGGCTCCAAAGGGCACCCGAGTCATTCTCCAGACGTCTAGTTCTGGTAGTGGCTGACCTGCTTTCGGTGATGTCCTGAACCACAAGAAGCGAAGCGCATCTCTGTCTGATTCCCGGAGGCCAATCTGGAGGAACGCCTTTTCAATGTCGGCAATCATGGCAACTTTGTACCGTCGGAAACGGAGTAATAGCCTTGCTACGTCGGGAATTAGACTCGGGCCGGCTTCTAGGTTCTCGTTCAACGACTTCGCACCCGATTCGTGAGACGACGCGTCGAACACGATGCGCACTTTTGTTGTAGTTCGGTCCTCACGTATTACAGCTCGATGCGGCATGTAATATAGTCTTTCTGAAGACTGCCCTTTTGTTGGTGGTACTCTTTCCGCAGATCCCTCCTTGAGGTATTCTCGAATAGTCGAGTCGTATCTTTCTAGGAGCTCAGGGTCTCTGTTGAGCTTGTTCATCAAACTGTGCAGACGCTTGTTTGCAACAGCGTAATTATCACACAGATCGACCCTCTCCTTCCATGGTAACGCGACTTCGTATCGCTGGCCTTTCTTCGAGATGTTGTCTTCGAAATTCGTCAGCACTGAATCATTGCTCATCGCTCGTTCTCCTTCGGCCTTGATTCCGATGCTTTCAAGGTCCCAGAACCGAGTCAAAAGTTTTGAGATCTCTTGATCTTCAACAGATGTTCGAAGAACAACAACGTTGGCACACTGAATGATGTCGGCTGCAGCAGGCAGTGGACCTTGAACAGTCCATCCTAGTTTGGTCTCTACGGCCTTCAACTTTCCATGCACAGGCCTCACTGCACCGGTCACTATCTCCCAATAATAATCTGACCCAATGAGGACCGCAATCTGTTTATCCTCCACTCCTTGTACCGAAAGAGCCTTCGTATCGATGTGCATATTATTCATCTTCCTTAGAACTCTTTCTTCTGGTACAGGGATGCTTTCGCTGCAAATCGTGTCCACTTCCAGGGCTTCGATGCTGACTGGACGTTTGTTGTCTGCAGCGAAAAGGATAACTCGCACCTTCTTCATCGTTTTCCGTGTGTGTTGACCTCCAAACACGCCAACGGTAAGCGTCTCCTCTTCAAGCGGTTCGCAACCCAGTCTCTGAGCAGCATTCGCAGTAATAAAGCTTCGCTGACTTCCTCCATCGAAGAGAACTCGGTAGCGCCCGGATGTTGTCGTGCCTGCTATTTCCGCTGTGAGAGTCTGCAGCAGCACGACTGAGCCCGCTTGCTTTGAGACCAAGTTGACAGGGGTCGAAGTAACGTTGCCATCGTCGTTCTTAGTGCTGTCTGAGGCACACACGGACGTTACATGCCTCCTCGAGCACTTGCCACATTTAGGCTGGCTTCTGCACTGTTTAGCCATGTGGCCCTTCTTGATGCAACGGAAACATCTTCCGGCTTTGGCGAGCATCTGCTTTTTGCGTGATAGGCTCAGTTCCTTGGAATCGCAGGCATCGGCAGAGTGCTTTCCAGAGTGGCAAAAAAAGCACCGCTGCGGGTCGGTCGCTGAGCCTTGCAGCGCAGAGGTTGTAGAGAGGTCACGCGGATGGTTGGCTTTACGTCCATCTTCTGGGGTGCGATGAATTTTCTGTGCGGTGTTTTCAGCAACGGCTTCCCGACACATGAGCTGATGTTGGAAGAATTCCAAGAGCAATTGAAGCTCCTGGTCGGGCTGGCCCGTTTGACCGGTCGAGTCGCCGAGTTCGTTTAACGAAGCATCAACTGTGGAACGTGACGTCTTTAGCCCCTCATGGAACCGCAGGACCATGTCTGTCGGTAGAACCCTTAGCAGGATTTCCCGAAGCATGGTGCAGTATGTCGTGGAGCTCGTGCCAAGTGCCTTGAGGCTGCGAATGTGCACCTGGACCCGATCGTAAAGTTGCCTCAGTTGTCGGACGTCGGATGACGATGACACCGGCTTCAAGTCCAGGAGGCCTCGCAGATGATCTTGCACGATGATGCGGTCATCTCCGAAGCGCTGTTTCAGGATCTCGATGGCGTCCTTGTAACAGCCATCGGTAGCTTGCAATCCGGCTATGGCTGATGCAGCTGCTCCGGTCACGAGGCTGCTCAAGTAGTTAAACTTGTCAGCCGTGCTGAGCTCGTCGTTGTTGTGGACGGCTGCCGAAAACTGTGTCCAGAATCGCTGCCACGACCTGCGGTTCCCGTCAAATTTGAGGAGCTCTAGCTGAGGAAGCTTGCATTTGCCAGTCGGTGATGGGTGGACGGTCGTCGGACGTGGCGTTGAAGACCGGGACTCTTGCAGCTTGACACGAAGGTTCGCGGTAGCGCTTACAACCTTGTCGCGGTATTGTCCCGCGTCTGTCGTCTCGCTGTCTACTAGGTCTTCCGGTGTCTCTTCAAAAATCGCCTCGTCCAACTTCTCTATCTGGCCATAGAATGCATTAATTCGTTCGAGCAGTACACTCACCGCTCCTGCCGTCGCCTCTCTGTTTCCACTTATGTGGCCTTCCGCTTCTGTTAGAAGGCCATCAAGTTGCGCCCGTAGGCTGCGGCGTCGTCGAAGCTGTCGTTCCATTCGGTCGCACGCAGCTGGGAACTCGCCAAGATCGCAGGCGCCGCGTCTTTTTCTGGGCTTTCGCGACTCCGTGCGTCGATGGGCTTGGCGTCGTCTAGAGGTCCCGGGTTCTCGGCACCATGTGTTGGACCTCTGGGTCCTCCAGCTGCGGCGCGATGCTCAGGAAGGGGAGCGACACGCCGTGATAGTATGAGGCTTTTAATGGAACTACAAGAAGAAGTGGAGCGAGCCGACGCAGCCACGAGAGCATGCGGCAGCTCGTGAAAAGCAGCATGAAATGATGATGATAAGTGTCTTCTGCTAGGAGCGAGGAAGTCACAACACGACTGTTTTATTGAAGACACGAATTTGTTGTGAAGATTAAGGCGATAGCGATAGGTTCAAGTGTGTCGTGCCAAACGTTACTCTACGTTAATAAAATGAGCATTGTGACAGTGCAGGTAGTCGTGTACAGGCCTCACTTCTGCATCAATATCAAGCGTTGCACATGAATGTGCCGTACCGGATGGCTTTCGTCAACCTCCTCAAAATAGTTCCACTACAAAAAAAAAAAACAAGAAAGTGTGATTGTGAGTACGGAAATCGATAAGACTAATCTGTTTGTTCGCGGCACAGAGTACCATCGTATGATTAATGACGTGTGAAGACTTACCCGGAAATCCCAAAATTTCGCCAATTACTCTTAAGCTAGAAAAACGAACTTCTGCTCAATTGATTTTTTTAGTAACATATGGGCTATCTTTCGAGTTAGCTGGAGCCCTTCTTAATGGTTGACTAGAATCAGCGTGCACACAAAATCAACTGAACCGCTATGAGAATAAATAATTGCACTCCAGCAGCATCGGCGGCTGACACTTTCTCTTGTTCGCTCCTTCGTTTCAAAAAGAGTTGTCCATCCCTGGGGAGTATCGGAACTGACCAACCGGGTGGCAGACTAGCCGTTCGTCCGCTCACATTTAGTCCTAAACGGTGTAATGATTGGGGAAAAGTCAAGTAGTCCCCCAGAAAGCGAACTTTTATTCCTTTTTGCCTAAGCATACATGGAGTATTTTTTAGGCCGACTATGCGGAAATAACGTTTTCACGAGGTTGAAAGTTTCAGTGCAGTTCGCCCTTGAGCCCTCTCGGACTCACCCTCTCTCAGGACGGATCAGGCTCTCATGCAGTACTACAACTTAAACGCGCCATGACTCAGCTAACCAAATTCATTCACCGCATCAAGCACAAACGGGCAGGAGTGAAGGAACCAGAAGGCATGTTATGTACGGCACACCAGACCTGTTGCTCAAGCCAGCCGAACGTCGAACATTTTGTGCTTGTGACATGACGCCATGAAATCATTCACTGCAGGTGAACAGGATATACCTCTTCGATTGCTCTGAATGATCTGATGACGCCACGTCACAAGCACAGACACGCATTCACAGAATATTAATAGAAGTAAAACGAGAACAAAGCAACAAACGTGAATAAAGAATCGTAAGCCTCATTTCGGAAAGTGGGGTAACTTGGCACAGCAGATGACAACTGATCTGAGTCAAGATGACTGGTATCGGCAACAACAAATCGCAGGAATACAGTATTATGAGTTGCGAAGGAACGTTTGACATCCACCTAAATGCAGCCATACAGCTACAAAGGAAAGCTATACAGCTTTTTCAGAAACTATGCAATTGAAGAAAAAGTATCGTGTAAAAGTTATTACATATGAAAATGCAGAAGGTCCCACAACTGTATTGGTAGAGGTCATTCAAGGTAACTTTAGGGTGCTCCGGACAGTCATTTTATAGTAAGAGCCCAAATGTCGAACCAGACAGAAGATCCACCTAGACGGAAGGTCCAATCGAGCCTGAATGTCCAACGAGATGAAAGGTCCACCCAGACGAAATATCCACTGTTGGACCTTTCGTCTCGTTGGATCTTCATCTCGTTGGACCTTTAGACGACGACTTTTATATAGCCACTCAACACACGAACGTAATGACTATATTTACAGAGGGAAAGCATGAGGCTTCACGGTCCAGAAATCAACCAAAAGGCAACCCGGCAGGTGGTTTGTTCCCCTTCCGCCAGTGGCTGCGGGGGCACTCTCTGCGTCCTTCGTAGCAGAGACTAGACTCCCCGTTTACATTACAAGCGATGCCAGCCGATGGGAACGCACTGTAAGTCTGTCGGCACCGCGCGCGAGAGTTTGAATTTCTCTTTGTGGAACCTTACTGGGAACAACCAGTGGGCTGTTTCCACTCTTTCCGCTCTTCCCTGTGCTCCCGATATTTTTATCCTTTTCGGTGTTCCGCGGCTTCGGACCTTTAGAAGACTGGAGTAGGGCCTTAGGTCATGCACCTGCGTCTTAGTCCTCGACACTACCTGGGTTGAAATCTTTGAGTTTAGGACTGATAGGACTGTGTTTTTAACACAAAGGAGCTCCGGAGGGGGAAAGTCGTGCAGACCAGTTTTACCGTAATGTTTCGGCTAGAGTTGACCAGACGAGCAAACAATAAAGTGCAATGTCGTCGCCTGCACTTGTTCAGAGGTGTCGACCGATCAAAGCATCGGTTTTTCTGCGGCTTAAATTTTCGTAAGCTGTTCTCGAAGCTGCGAATTTCGCTTTCAATTTCTGCTGCCTCTTTAACTGCTTCCAGCTCTAGGGCTATTTCCTGGCGTGCGCTTTGTTGCTGAGCGAGCACCCACTCCGACAGCTCTTCGTCGCTCATCCCTAAGCGCTTCCCAAGTTCTGTCAGCCTGAGCCTGAGCTCGAACTGTAAATTTCTCCTTTTCACTTCTTCTGGCTGCAGTCGCACTCGCGCAGCCTCGTGCTCTGCAGCTCTCTCTTTTGGGGCCTTCGCGAGAGCATCACCAATCCACGCCCGCAACTCTGCATTGCGCAACCCGAGACACTACCCTGCGGCGATTACATCTTGCACGTTCATTGTGCACTAACGCAAGGGGTCTATCGTGCCGTAACCTTCCGGTACGCAAACACCCTCGTCCTGTAGCGGACGCCAATTTGTGAGAGGGAAGGAATGCCGAACCTAAAGAAAACACAATGAAAAGTCCCCACGAAACGTTCAGGCTGAAGATGCGCTGTCTGTAGGGTGACGTGGATTTTAGTGAGGATGTGAGGCGAGGTCCCGTGGGGCTACGGTGACATCGCTGCACGTGCCGGCTCGTCGAAGATGCTTCATCCAATCCTTCCTGCGCTCTCCTCCCGTTCCACACTGGCCTCCCCAGCTCCTTGCTTGTGGCCACATCTTATTGGCCCTCGTCCTCCCCTCGTGTGGCTTGCCGCTTCTTTTTCTTCGGCGCAACCACACTTAAGGCCATTCCCGCAACCAGCGCGCCGCGAGCACTGTGGAGGCATGTTTCGGCCACGCTGTCTTCGTCGTCGTCGTCACACCGATCTTTCCATCTGATACTCCTCTACAATATAAAAAGGCTGTGTCTAGAGTGCCGTCCGACGGTTTTATAAGCACTCCGCTATATCGACGTCCACCGGCGTTTTATGACAAAATGGCTGCGTTTGGCAGTACATCGCTCTAGATAACATAAAGCTAGGCAACCTAACCTAAACATAACATAAGCTAACCTAACGCACACAAAGAAATCATTTAAAACACCAAAACTAACCTAAGGCACAAAAATTACACTTCAAATAAATAATAAAAAAAAAACAGCCGAGGCAAGAGCCGGTGTCGAACCACCGACTCGCGAATCAATAAGCTAAGACGGATCCTCTACACTACAACGCCAGACTCTTTGGGCGGCGCTAGCCTAGTGTTAAATATTCAAATGTCGTCGGACGCCACTCTAGCCATGCCTGCACCGATCAGCTAGAGTGCCGTCGGACGGCACTCAAGACACTGCGATATAAAAACGCCGAGCTCAAAGATTGGACCGGTATATTCATATTCCCCATTTCTCCCTGTTTGTGCCCGCTTTTTGTGGCGTAGCCGTACAAAGCGTTCCAAGCAGTAGGTTCAGTTCGATATCTGCTGTATTACTTAACGAGAAACCTTTGGGAGAGTCCGCTCTTTCTGAATCGTCCACTCATTTTATCTCAACAGCCCTATAGTTTCATGGCCTTCCAGTGAACAGCCCACCCTCACCACCGTTTTCCTTTATGTGCGTGTGCACATACCGTCTCAGCCCTGCCCAGAATGTGCTCCTACTTTCTCCACAACCCTACCTTGGAAGCCATCTTTTCGTCAATCCTCCAATAGTCGTCCTACTAACAGATCTAGTGTCAATTCCGTATACCCTTCCGTTGGAATAAAGTATACCAAGCAGTAACATTTAATACAACTGGGTATTTAATTGCGGATACATTAGAATCCAATCGAAAATTAAAAAAAAAAAAATCAAAGGTAAAGCCGTTCCCAAAACAGGCGACATTTTGGAGGCGGTGGTTGCGGCCATCACTTCCTTGTAACATCTCTTCTAATTCTACAATGGAATTACCGCTCTGTCATTTCCGCTCTTCAAGCCTTCAACTTCTGGTTTTTAAAGCAGAACCAGATGCAGCTGTACTGCAGGAAACGGAGTTGTCTGCTTTGGCCATTTTATATCCAGAATTATCAAATATTACGCTGAGATCGACTAACTAGAGGAGAAGGTTCGTTAATTCTCGTATGCCAGTAATTTTGCATATATGCCATTTCAATCATTGTCCGTGGATTGTTAAATTGTAACGGTAACATTTAGCCTTTCTGGCTGCTTTGCATTTTCTGTAGTCAGTTCTCCTTTTCCGGACAGCGTCAACCTCACCTCTTTAGTCGATGCTGTTTCATCTTCGTGTGAGGAGCGTGTAGTTATTTGCGGTTCTGTCAATTCGCACTATCGCTCTTTGGGTTTCCGCACTGATTCTTGTAGTAGACGTCTATGGGGTTAGATAAATTCTTGCAATTGCTATTCTGATAACTCTGGCTCGGCCACATTTTTTTGTTGGCATACTGTTCTATTGTAGATTTAACTTTTCTAACTCCGGTATAATATATTCATGGTGTACTTTTGGTCCCGCTCAGTAGTGACCACATTCGTATTGTATTCGAGAAAAGATGCCTTCTACGTCCCCACGAGCTCATTAGGTTCGGTATACCAACTTGCAGCGCCTGCAAAACAAACAAAGGCACCACTTCAAGCTCTTACCTACGATAATGAGGAATGCAGGGCAGCTCAAATTACATTCATCCTTTATGATTGTGGTAAAAATTCTTAACTCACTGTCTCTTCTGAAAAAGATGGCCCCAGACCATTGTGGAATGAAGATTGCTTGCGCGCATGTATAGTCAAAGCAAAACGGCCAGGAAAAACTTAGAAACCGACGCCCGTCTAATTGAAGCAATCATAAATTTTCAGCCGTCGTAATCAAACGGACAGTATCTAAACCGGAAGAACTCAATAACACCGAGGGGAAATCTCTCTTTCAAAGCCACAGGCGCTTGTTATAAATGTTTATAGGCTCCCAGAAGGTGCCACAAAAGCGGTATAATAAAAATTCAGTTGTGCAATCAGTACATGAGCCTACTGTAGCGCTCGAACAAATTTCACAGGAACTTGAATCCCACTTTGCTTGTTTCTTTTGTTCTGTTACGTTTCGTTCAGTCAGATTTCTAATTCTGTCTTCATTCCTGTGGCGATGTCGGAATTGGCTGACGTCGTCTGACATTCGTCTGTGGCTGCCCTGGTATAACATATCAGTGTTGCAGTTTTTATTTGACGCATACCGTAAAGATGTACTTGAGAAATAGCTGGTTACCTCTGGAATAGAAACGTTCCAAGATACGATTACTCCTAACAAAACGAAAGTTTAGGTTATGTTCAGTTTACGTTATTTTTTCTGACTATTTATTTATTTATTTATTTATTTATTTATTTGGAATACCCTCAAGGCAATTGAATTGAAGAGGGGAGTGGGTGAATACATAACAAGAAATAAGAAAAATGTAGTACAACGAACACATTGCGAGTACTTATCACCTCTAAAACAAACGTAAAACAGTAAATAAGGTTGTAATCATTCTTTTACAACGTGAGAAACGCGGCTCAGGTATACATGTTGTAAGGAGTAATACAGGAGGTCAGTTGCAATTTCGTGTCAGTTTTGGAGTCCCTGGCAAGACTCATAAAAAAATCAAAACAATAAAAACAAAACAGCAAAACAAGTGGGATTGGCAGGAACCATTGTATCGCTACAGAAAATAGACAAATCTAGGTGATGACGTTGCACACAGCGGAATGAAACAAGTCCGGGTTGCTAATCGTAGCGACATCAGAAGGAAGATGATTCCAGTCCCTAGAGGTATCTGGAATGAAAGAGTGAGAAAAGGCTTTGGTGTTGCAAGTAGGAATACCAACTTTGTGAGCATGGTCTAAACGAGAAGATACGTATGAAGGGGGACTGAGTAGTGCGTTGTGAAGCATGCTGTGTGAATACAGTCGAACACGGATATATCGAACACGGGTATATCGAATTATTGTCTATATCGAACTCATAAATTATCCCCTTGAAAATTCTGTGTAAAAGTATAGGAATTCGTACGTTTATATCGAACCGTATTTTTCCCGACATTGGGTATATCGAACGCCGCGCGAGTTGGAAGGTGCTTTTCGGCGGTTGCTGCACTCCCGATTGAGGTTGAGGAGGATATGTAGGAATGCGCGGGCATGGCGAAGACTGGCTCGCGTAACTAATCCCCCCTACCGGAACGAATTTGCGCTTGCCCAGTCGTGCCCCGCTACCGGCCGCCGTAGCGTTAGCAGACGGAGCCCGGTATGCTAAATCTCTCTAGGCACACAAGCCCGAACGCTCGGAAAATATGACAGTGCGAGGTAGGGATGCCCCGACTGCGCACGTCCTTTTTTTTTTTTTTTCCGGCTGCGTACGTTCCCCGGCTTGCCGAAAAAGAGTTTTTCTTTCTCTCTCTCTGGGTCTGTCTTCCCCCGATGTCGTCTCGGGAAAGGGAAGAGGGAACGAAGGCACTGGCGGCCTCCTCCTTCTTTTGCATTTTGCTGCTATTGCTGCTGTTTGGCGAGTTGTCCCGCACATTTCGGAGATCACTGTTTCTCTCGATGACCATCGCGAGCGCTTTGTTGGAGTCTGTTCAGAGAGCCTTGGAATTGTTACCTTCAAAGTTCTTGTGGTACGTGCGCGCTGTTCTTCTTTTGCGTGCGTGTTATGCATGGTGTGCGAAGGCGCAGCGTGCTGCTGGAATTTTCTAGTTGTGCAGCCTCGAGAAGATCGAGACCAGCGTCTTTAATTTCATTTCCAGGACAAAGAAGCAGGCCAAGATGAGCGATTTTTTTTTTCCACGGAAATAAAGTGTCCTGTTGCGTCGTGAGTGCGGAATTAGTTGTCATTCTTGAATGCGACGATCGGTAAGTGATCGTCCGCCATAGGTGAGGTCTCAGAGCCCATATTTTTTATATCGAATTTTTCATATATCGAACTAATTCGCGATCCCCCTGGAGTTCGATATATCCGTGTTCGACTGTATATTTTATAGAATAAGCACAAACGTGCAATTTTTCGTCGTGACGTCAGAGATGGGAGATTCAAGTTAGTTTTCATTCTCGAGACACTGGCTGCTCGCTGGTAGTTGGAAAGAATAAATCGTGCGGCGTTATTCTGAATCATGTCTAGCTGCTTAATCAGTACTTCAGTAGATGGGTCCCATATAGATGAAGCATAGTCAAGTTGTGAACGGACAAGGGATTAGAAAAGGAGCAGTTTTACAGAAGAAGGAGCGGAATGAAAATTACGTCTTACATAGCCAAGCATTCGATTGGCTTTATTGGTGATACAATCAATATGAAGATTCCAAGATAGGTCAGCAGTGATATCAACGCGCAAGTATTTATATGAAGTAACAGCTTCGAGGATTTTCCCATTAAGTAAGTACGGGTGCGGGTTAGTAGCGATACGGGAAATTCGCATTGATTTGCATTTATTAGTATTTAATGTCATTTGCCATGTACTGCACCAATGGGATATGGAATTGATGTCGGACTGAAATGTGCATATGTTAATATCGTTATCAATCTTCCTAAAAATGACACAATCGTCAGCGAATAAATGCACTGATGATGAAACACACTCAGGCAAATCATTGATGTAGATGAGAAAAAGTAGTGGACCCAGAACGGTGCCCTGGGGTACATCTGAAATAACCGGGCTTAAAGATGAAATGGTGTCATTGGCTGTGAGAAATTGCTGGCGATGCACGAGGAAGCACTCAATCCAATTGATTATGCCGGTGGCGAGACCTATATTTCTTAGTTTGTGAAGAAGTAACGGGTGCGATACTTTATCAAACGCTTTTGCGAAATCAAGAAAAATGCAGTCGGCAAAGAAACGGTTGTCAAGAATAGTGTGAAGCTTGTTAGTAAATAAAATTAACTGGGTTTCGCATGAAAAAGACTTTCGAAAGCCATGCTGTGCGGGGTCAAAAATGAATTAGATTCAAGAAAGCTGGCAACATGAGAATAAATTATATGTTCAAAGATTTTACATGGTATGCTAGTGATAGATATTGGCCTGTAATTGAAAGGGGACTGTTTATCTCCAGATTTAAAGACAGGTACCACTTTGCCTATTTCCCAATCATCAGGGATATTACTTTGTTCTAGTGATTGCTGAAAAAGTTTAGCTAGGATAATAGAACAGTTGTGTTTGGTACTTTTAAGGAATTTGGAATAATTACCATCAACGCCAGCGGAAGAACTAGTTTTAAGTGAGTCAATAATTTTAATTATTCCATTTGGGTCAATTTGCAGAGGGTACATCGCTACGTAGGCCCGACCCTTAAAGTTGGGTAAAGAAGAAGTGGAACCGGAAGAGAAAGCATCTGAAAATACTTTGTTCAGTGCACTAGCACACTCATTATCGAGCATTGGTTCGCCGTTTGCGTCAATTAACGTTATTCGAGAATCTTCCGTAGGGTTGACGATGCGCCAAAATTTCCTCGGGTTATTTTGCAAAAAGCTAGGCATCGTATTTGTCAAGAAGTTTTGCTTTGCAGTTTTGACCGCTGCAATATACTCATTGACTGCTGAGCGGTACAAGGACCACCTATAAATACTGTGATATGTCTTGGCGAGACGGTACAGCCGCTTCTTTCGGTTTGATAAGCGCCTAATATTTGGGTTATACCAGGGAGCATTGGAATTACACGGTATTTCCCGAGTAGGTATGAAGCGATCTGTTAATTCAAAGATCTTGTTCTTAAATAACGCCCAGTTGCATTCTAGCAATCGTTCAGGGAACCCATCTAAGTAATCAACTATAAATAAATGCAATTCACTATTTATTTCCGTAAAATTGGCTTTGTTATAATTTCGAATTGTTTTTGTTTTTTTGGAACGTTTTTGCACTGGAATTGTTACAGTTAAGTTTAAAAGGGCATGATCCCTCAGTTTGGGCATGTACGTTATTTGCGAACACAGATCAGGGCAGTTTGTAAGAACAATGTCCAATATATTCGCGGTAGTTGGCGTCACTCTCGTAGGTTGTGATACTAATTGTGTTAAGTTAAAGGCTAAGCGTAAGTCAATAAATTGCTGGGTACTACATGAAAACGGTGTCGAAAATGGTATTGAGGCCGACCATTCAATTCCTGGGTAGTTAAAATCACCCAGTAAGAAAATAGGACATGCTGGGTATCGGGATACAACCATGTTTATAGCGTCGTGAAGGTCGCTAACGAACGTCAGGGAGGAATTTGGTGGACGATAGCATGCACCGAAAATTATTCTGCGATACGACAGCTTCGCAGATACGCACACGATTTCTAAAACCGACGGTATGTTAAGTGAAAAGGATTCGAATTGTTTTTTAACAGCCACGAGAACACCGCCCCCTTGCCTTGCGTCCCTATCACGGCGATTAAGATGGAACTGGTTAAATGAATCAAAAAGTTCACTATCACGTATATTCATATGGAGCCAAGTTTCTGTTAACACTACAATATCTGCAGATGAAGAATTAATTGCTGCTGACACTTCAGTGCGCTTACTGATTAAGCTTGTGATATTCGTGAATAAAATGGAAGCACGCGTAGAATGGGAACTATTACCACTACCCCTCGCTATCCGCTATCTTGGTGAAACCGGAGGTTGTTCGGGAGGGGGGGCGGATACACCGGGAGTATTGTTTTCATGGGAATAAAGCGTGGTTGCTTCCATCACAGAATCTGTTACGTGGTTGTAAACGTAGTATTTATCATTTAGAAGAAGTTTGTTATACTTTAGTTTGAAGGACGGAGAGTTGGGTGCGATTTGGCAAATTGAACTAGTTTTTTGCGAAGTAGGCGTGTTGCAGGCGAGAAGTCTTCGGTAACGTTGACATTGCGCACTTTCAGATTATTCTTTTCGTAAAGAATTTTTTCTTTTGTTTTAAAGCTAGAAAACTTAACTATTATTGGACGGCATCCTGAAGGTGAAAACTGTCCAAAACGATGCGCACGTTCAATGCCACATATCTCGCCCTGAAGGCAAGATAAGAGCAAGCCAAGGATTTTTAAATGCAGAGCATTTCTTAGCCTCGCCTATTCCGGCGTCGGACGGTGTCAACAGCTCCGCGTCCGCAGCAGGTGCGCCTCTCCTTCCCTCCTCTCTCTCAACAGCAGCTGGCGCGCGCATGCGTCGTAGTCAACCCGTTCGCTCCGTCGCGGTCTCGGCGTAACAGGCATAGAGTTTCTCATTAACTCACCTAGAGTGGAATCTGGCGCTAGCGTCAACGTGATTCGGCGGAGGCGCTCTACGCCTCCATGAGTGCCGCCATAGTGTGTAGTTCGGCCGGAAGTTTGGCGTGGCTTGGCCGGCAACGACTTTGTGGCTACGCAAATTGAGTTTTTGTTTAAAAAATTGCTGCCAAAAGTGCCGCTGTTAACAAATTTTATTTTGTATAAGACACCGTGTTAGAGGGCTTATGTTTCCAAACAAATTTGGGTGTTACAAAGAAAAAAAAAAGCAGAAGTGCTGCCTTTGTCTCACGCCACCAGATACAGCGGGCCGTCCCGGATTTATTTTTAAATTATTACATACTCTAAACTGGGTGAGCTTTTCTTTGATTTTTTTCTAATATTTTGCTGAAAAAAATGTTTAGATTGTCTGAAACTGTGCTCTCGCTTCCTCTCAATACAGTATTATTATCGTATGCTACGCGTTTCAGCAGGCGGTCGTGGGCAGAACAGATGCAACGTAGAGATACAGGAATGATGGAATCGCGTCGTATTTATTTGCTTTGTCCAAGCAGATTTAAATAAACTTAGAGGCGATGCCTATTACCGCAAGTAAGTCTTCAAGCACGCGCGATGAAATTGCATGAATGCGTTAAATGGCAAATAAATCCTGGCTTGTCGAGTAGCTATGTGTTGTCTCATTGCGCTTGGCCAAGGCAGTGAATGCTTCAAGGGGTAAGTAAACGCAGCGGCGGCGATGAGCGATGCGAAAATCGTAACTGAATGTGTGCAGAAAACGGATAGTGTGGGCTAACATAGCTTATTTAGTGGCTGTAGTGTGCGCGGTGGCGGCAAGCGGTATGAACAGGCCGCTGGGACGTTCGCTCGCTTTTTGCTGGCCAGAAGCAGCCCACAAGCGAGCGGCAGCGGCGATACAGTGAACTGTGGCGACGAGCGACGACGACAGAGGACATTGGCGGCAGTGTATTAATTTTTTTTTCGCTTGTCGCTGTCACCCAGTACTCTCTGCTGTTGTACATTTTGAGTTACGTTTTCGGCGTCGCTTGTCGCCGTCACTGCATGTGGTCACCCCTTCATCTTAAGAAACTCGCCGCTAACGCGAGCACATGCGTTAAGTGCTAATCACGCTGTTATATAGACATATCTGTGATAGCCATTGAATGCCAGAAATTGGCATCCCGAAAACGGAAACGCACACCGAAAACAGAACTAACAAGCACTTCAGAGCCGAGAAGCCTAATCCATAGTCCTTTGTACTAGCCACTGGCTGCCAATCCGATTCGCACACTACCCACAATTCCCATGTCGGCGTGCGATCGCAGCGACACTTTCCGCTCTAGGTAATATTGAGAAACTCTATGGTAACAGGTGCGTGATAGCAGCGCGGTGGGGCGTGGAAGGGCGCGCGCTGCTTGCGCATGCACGCTCTCCCCCCCGTACTGCTCTCCCTCTACTGCGCGCGCTGCAAATATAGCGGCTAGCGGTCGCTCGTGTTTCAGTCACTGCGTTGCTCCTTCCTTCCTTGGTTGACGCTCGTGCTGCAGAAGAACGGAAAGTTGGGCTAGTTGGTATGTGTTCATCGTGGTGGAATACAGAAGCGCTCAAAAAAAACAAGGACGAAGGAAGAAGTAGACAACACGGCGCTTACTCGCAACTACTCGTTTATTGAAAAACATACAAATATATACCATCCTATCTGTGTCACACGTTGCGGAACTAATGCTTTGGTCTATCTAAGGTTGTGGCGCTGTTTTCAGGGTTTGCGTACTTTACGTTTGGCGTGTGTTGTATCTTATATTTTTTTCTGCCGCATGCTCCTCGACCGCTGTTAAGTCTTGTAATGGTGTGTATAATGGAGGAGGGAATCCGACCACGTGTACTCTGGATGGTATATATTTGTATGTTTTTCAATAAACGAGTAGTTGCGAGTAAGCGCCGTGTTGTCTATTTCTTCCTTCGTCCTTGTTTTTTTGAGCGCTTCTGTATTCCACCACGATGACGCTCGTGCCCACGTTTACTCGTGTCTGCTACTCCAGCATCACGGAAGAAGCGATGGAAGCAACACTGCCTTCAATCAGTACTGAGGCCCCAATGCTCTGCATTTACTCGTGTTCCCCTCGCGGGAAGGCGCGGGAATTTTTTTGTTCTGTTTGATCCCAAGTTTCTTTTCCATCTGGCAAACCATGAAAAATAAGGTTATCCCTCCTAGCCCTATCTTCAAGTTCATCAACTCGAGACTGAAGAAAATGATTTTGCTTTTTTAAGGTCGTCAATTGTAGACTGCACATCAACCTCGATCTCTTCTAAAGCTTGCAGTTTCTTTTCAATGACTGTCAGTCTAGTTCCGATAGCAGCCAGTCCAGCCTCAATACTTTTTTGACTTGCATGAACCTGCGCAACAGTTTCCTTCAATTCGTTAATTGCTTATTTGTATTGTCGTTACTTGCGCTTGCACAGTCTTTAAAATGCTCAAAATCTCGCTGCCATCTCCAGTACTACTGTCGTCAGTAACACTACTAGAACCAGCTAGAGTTTTACTAGTTGGACCAGGGTTCGTTTCGACGTCCCCGGACAGCAACAAAAGTTCAGCACTATATATACTCTGTCAGCAAAGCGCAAAGCACCCGTGGGCACGAGAACAGCAATAAACATCGGTTGCTACTTCTTTTCTCGTACAATGGGATGTTGTTACACACCTGTGATACAAGCAGAGGCGGTTTTTGAGCTATTGTGGCCCCTTTGCTGCTCCAGTGCCCACTGACGATGCCGGGGGAACGCCAGCCTTTTATAGTCGATGCTGCGGGTGCCTCTGATGTCACTCCGGTGACGTGCTTGATATAAAGAGTGTCGCTGAGCCAAGGCATGTGCGCAGTAGCATCCAGCGACGGTCCGTAACTTTGATGCTGCGGAGCGAAGGCAAAAAGCGACGAACCACTTGCGATGCTGTTGTGCCGGAACGCAGCACAAGCCAGGAGCGGAAGCAGAACCTGTGATACAAGCAGAGGCGGTTTTTGAGCCATTGTGGCCCCTTTGCTGCTCCAGTGCCCACTGACGATGCCGGGGGAACGCCAGCCTTTTATAGTCGATGCTGCGGGTGCCAAGGATGACAAAGCTGACCCAAATGATACTCCATTGTCTCCTTGTGCTGTTTCTTGACATCGATAGTAATTTAAGCCCCACCGAAATTGGCTTTAGGCCGCTCCAGAATTTCATTTTGAAGGCCTATGGTGATACGGAGAGCCGCTTTTACGTATCTTGTCACCATGAATGCGTCTTCGCCGTTGTTACTCTGGATATAACGAAGACTCACGATAGCGTGGAGTACAATAGCTTGGTGTCATACCTAGAGTCTGACGAAATTTAACGATACAATCGCTCCGGCATTGGTGAGTGTTAAGGCGCAGCCCTTTGGCGCCAGTCTGTGGGCTTAGCCACGTCGCCGTCGTTACCGAGTGAACGATGGGAAGACCGAATAGTGAAAGAAAGCAAAGGGAGAAAGTGTCGTGAAATTGTGGGGGGAGGGTGGTTCGCCGTGGCGGCACGAGAGCTCTCCGAAAGTGTGCGGTGGGTGGGGGAGGGCAGTATGCTGTAAGGAGGAGAGTGTCGAGAAATTGTGAGGGAAGGGCTGTTCGCCGTGGCGGAGTGAGCGCTCTCCGAGTGTGTGCGGTGGGGGAGGGTGAGGGCAATATTCTCTGCCCGCACGAGACGCTCGTCTGCGCGACGCTGGCGGAAACGTAAGGGGTCGTGCGCGTGACGATGGTGTGCGTTTTGTGCCTAAGGCGCGGGTCGCGGTCCCTTCCTGAGACGCACTTCGCGCTGCCGACGCAGAGGCTCATCATCGGTGCCGTCGAGAGAACCCACGAGTGAGTGCTGCCGCAGCGCACTGCTGCTGCCCCCAAATATCGCGTTAGGGAGTATCGTAATCGCTAGTCAATTTTTACTGCAAGGAAATTGTTTTGTTCCAAAGATGGATTATCACCTCCCCAACACCAACAATTTCATGGGCTTCTTCAGGGAACAGTCCTTTCTCCGGCCATTTTTAACGTTTCTATCAGTTCTATTCTCTGGTACATCGACTTAAGTTTATGCCGATAATATTGTTTGCTCTTCATCCGGCAGATACATTCATGACTTGTCTAAGCAGTCACAAAGATATCTGGTTGCCCTAGATAATTGGCTTAGCAGGCTACATTTATCGTTAATGTTAGAGAATGTGACATTCTGGTTTTTTCTCTTACTGGCCTGGCTTCATCCCCTTGATGCCCTTTCTGCGATTAACCGATTCTGCGATTTTACATTATTTTCAATTGCCGCAGCCTTCCCCAATGTGACGCACACATCTACAGGAAACTTTTAATCGGCTCCTCCTCCATTTTTTACTTCCTATATTCTTTCGCTAGGCTCTTCCGCCTTACGAGTTTCCCACAGGTGTGTTGTGTCGGCCGTTTTATTTTAGGTCGCGGCGATGGGCAGGTGTTTTTGGCAAAGCATCTACTTCTTTATATTTATTTTTTCTTGACTCTGATGTTAAAATAACTTTTTGTAGTTCTATTTTCTTTGATTAATTTTTGTATCCAAATTAGCCTAGGTCGCAGTCTAGTTTGACAGACACTTTCCTGACCAATCTGCTGCGTGGGTATATTCCACGATCTAAGGCAACCGACGAATTGACCGACAAAACGGCCATTTCTTTCGATGTAGGCGCAAAGACAGTCCCGACGCTACCGGCCTAGCCATCACCCTGGTGTCAGTAGGCTACGCAGCCGTGAGGCGGGGGCCTCGGAATGCGACCAGAGTGGCCTCGTTTTGGCGTAGGCCAAAGCGTAGGGTTTCATATTAACATATACTAGAGGGCGAATTTGTCGGTGCTTTCGCGGGCCGCCGCGGCCGGCGCCATTGTTGCTAGCGACGTTCCTCGCCACTTGGCTTAGCTAGCCACATGGCTTCTTTTTTGTCTCGAAGCCAAATCTAACAAAAATGGATAACATTTTTTTCTTGTTAATCGTGCATGAAGCTTGTACGTAATCGGTGGCAAATCAATGTTTTTGGAGGTTCAATTTTATAATAACAAAACAAATTTGATGAACATTCTACAGTAATATTGTAGCTTTTTTGCAGCCAGAACCAACTTTTCAGCCTGTTTATGAGCCATGCCAAGGACAAGTGGACGTGCCTGCTCAGTACATGACAGAACGCTCGCCGAAGCGCGGCTCCCCTAGACAGTGACGCCAGATTTTCCTTTAGTATATATTAGTATGAAACTCAATGGGCCAAAGGTCTTCCCCGCTAGTGATCAGCCTCTGGCAGAAACCTAGCTATTGAAATTTTATCTGCGTTACCCGGGAGGCGTCTCCGTCTACAAAGTTCACGAGCTCTGCTAACAGGTTGTCAACGCCTTTTCGACTCGCCGGAGGCAGAAGCCCCTTCTTTAGGCTGCCCGACCATCCTCGGCCGCAGCAGCCTCAGAGAACTGATGTACGACTAACCCTTTTCTATCTTCACCTGTTCTTCTCTCTTATGCTTTTATTTAAACAGTGGTTGTGTTTATAACATTTCCCTTACCATTTCTACTCTCCATCCAGTCTTTTGATAGATATTGTGTTCTCTTGGCTAACCACACGGTGCTCATGACTCTTTACGCGATCCGGCTCATCAACATAGCATTACCCCGAATTAACAAACATCGAAAAGTATTAAAAATTATATCAACCATGGCCCTTAGCCAACTCACGAACCACAGAAAGCATCGAAGCAGCTTCCGCGGTTGGCCACTGCTGCACATCGTTCACTATACAGTGGAACCCCGGTTATATGCCACCGGGTTGTGCGAGAACCCGGGTGGTATGGTGAACTAGGCGGGGCCCGTCGAAGTCCCCGTAGAAAAAGCGGGTTTATCTGACGCAATTTTATGCCTGACCCGCGTTATCCGACGACCCACGCGAAGTGCGCGGCGGACGAAATGAAATTGTTAAGAAAGGGACGGGCGGAGAAAATAAAGGCTGGAGGTCTGATTTCCAAGCTGTGGTTGCTTCTTGCTTTGCTACGTCATGTTCTTGTTCTACAGTCTGCCCCCCCCCCCCCCCCCCCCTGGGAAGGTCCCACCAACGTTTTCCAACATCCTTCCCTCCTGGGAAGGTGCAGTCTTATCTGCAGAAAGTGAAGTGTCCAGACCCACGCGTCTGTAAGCCCAATAACCATTCACGTCCGTTTCTACCGAAACGTCGTTACCGTAGCTTGACGGAATTCAGTGCTGTTTCCTTGTTCGACTCTTTCTGTGTGACCAGCTTATGCGGATGAAGCTTGCACTCCTTCGTGACCAGCTCTTTTGACAGCTTTTGTCATCGTACTTGGGGCAGAGGCATATATATCTAGTGGCTGGCGCTGCGTCTTCGTTTGTGGAGAACGCCCCTGCAGACAAGGGAGTTTCTGAAGATGAGCGCTTCCTCTCGCCAAACTTCTTACTCGCGTTATGGCCCTTTTCGTGATTCATATTCGATGCCTTCGAATGGTCTGTACAGCCCATTTGAAAGTTTCAACTTTGAAGGTTTCCAAGCGAGCTTTCTGGCGTTGTCTGGTGACTTGAGGAAAGCATCTGTGTACTTGTTTGAAACGACTTTGGGGCTGAATGATTACATATTTGTCCAAGCCGTGCTGTAGCTCTCTCATCGCGCCAACCCCTCCCCGCGGCCAAAGGATGTACACGAGGTCCCTTTGTCTTTTGATGTGGGGTCCCCTTCAAATAGTCTATATGGTTTCCTGGTTGTCGCTTCGATTATTGTTTCTTTCTTCGAAGTAGTAAATATTTCCAACATCTCGTTCTGGGAGTTTTACGAGGTCTCGGGCTTGATAGAGGATTTCCAGTGCGATGATGTCTGCCGAGTGGCGGTGAACGGCGAGCCCGCGCTATGTTTGCAAGGCTGCACTGTGGCTAAGCCGTCAGAAAGCTTTCCTCGGCCGAAGATACTGTCAGATTAGCTTGAGTGTGCAGCATGGGTAATATCCACGACAGTACGGCGATGTTTTGACTCCCATCAGAAACACCTCTTCCATCGTACGTTATTATCACCTTCCCTTCCTGTAAGCTTGGCGTAAAGCTGGGGCTGCGGAACACGTTTCACATCTCGAACGTGTGCGAGATCATCGCGTGTTACCCTTTTGTGACACTCTCTGAATCGGTCTGTGGGGTAATATGAATCGATGGCGGTTAGTTATACGTGTCACTAAAATTTTCCGCTACGTGTTCTGTTCGGTAGGGAAGTTGGTCTAATGAACTCTTTATTCTTACCGTTTCTAACGTCTTTTCTTAGGAAAATCCTCTTGCGGGGCGTAATGTTTTCATTGAGGCTGTCTCGGTGGCTGCTTTGTTGGGTGGTGCCTCATGCGCGTCAAAAGCGACAAGTGTCATTGCTTGATTTGAGATTGAGTCCGATCGAGATGTCATCCTCGGTAACGCTTCAGCGACTATCTTGTGAGAAGGCCCCTTGGACGTCTTGTCCGGTGGCGGCTTGCTGGACGCATCCGTGATACAAGTGCGCCCTTGCAGCTGCATTTGCCTGCAGTGGTCACACAGGGACGACGATTTGATATGTAACGGAGCACTGCCTGGCTGCTGTAAAGAGTTGTTTCGGGAGTGTTCGACGCTTCCCGTAGAAGTGCGTAATCCACAATCTTCGACATTCCCCAGCCCGTGCACAACGCTCCCCGTAGTAAAGTGGGCGAGTTTGGGGTCGTTGGCTGGCGACTCAGCTGCTTCCAGCTCCTCTTGCGGTCCTGCACCGATTGTAAACGTTGTTGGAATGTTGGAACCGACTGGAAGGGCAGCAGCCGAGATCCAACGGTCGCTGTCATGCTTTCTTGAATGAATGGGACGCTTTCGGTGACTGGCTCATTCAGGATGCTTTCCAAAGTAGGTTCCATCAAGATCGTCTTGGGTGAAGTTCGGTCAACATCCTGATGACCAAGGCATGTGCTTAATTAAAGCGTCTAACTCTCCAACATCCGCCGTTATACCGTCTGGAAACTCACCGTAGAGTTTCATAATGTCGATGTTGCTCTAACAGAGACGATCGTGCATGCCAAGGAGTTCGGTGCGTCCTCTTGGTCGTACAGCGTCCGGCAAGCCGCATTAACCGGTCGCGTCGAAAGCTTCATTTTGAAACGCTCTATCGTTGTGCCGTTAGTTTTCGGTGTTCGCCCTTGGCGTTCAGGCCCGTACGTTTCAGACCATTCCTCCCCACTCGCAGCGCGAAGGGGCCGAGATGACAAGATATCAAGTCTTACTATTCTAGCGTATAGAGTCTAGACGTTTCCGCGCGGGAACTTGGCATCAAAATGTTAAATTTGGTCGGGCGAGAAGAAGACAGAGGCAGGACGTAGCCATTCCGGGCTGCTGCTTTTACTGCAAAGCAGTATATGTCAACCCCCCCCCCCCTTTCCCCCAGTTTTCATTTCGGTGTCATCGACTTACTCGGCGCCGCTGCGGGGCTTCTCCTCACCACCGCTGACACGCCTTTCACAACTATTGCCCCCCTCACCTCCACCGATGCACCTTTGGAATGTTGCGCAGTCGGCAGCTAACGGCGGTTATCAGATGATTGCGAAAAATAAAGGGAAGCACGGATGAGCGTAAAAAATGCACTGACGATTACTAAACTCCCTAATTAAAAATTTGTGCGCAGCGCGAGCTGCAGTCTTCTCGGTCCGTAGGATTCCTGGTGTGCCTCAGGAAGTGTTCGCGTGATAAGCGAACGCACGGCGGCTTGCGCTACTATGCTGCTACCACTCAGCGCGCCCCAGCCACCGGCCAGCATGTTACAAATCGTGTTTGGACACCGCTTCCGCGAAGCCCAGGTACCGGCTTCCAACGGGCTGCCCCCCAAAACTACCGAAACCCGCCGTCACCATTTCCGCTCAAATTCCACTTCGCCAAGTAGCTGCGAATCCCTCACAGTTCAAGAGAAACTTGCCCAGTTAGAACGCCGGAGTATGTCCATATTCCTTCTTCAGTTTCGAAGGCCTTCTAAAAGACATTTTCGCAGGTGTCTTTTACGCCTAAGTATGTGCAATCACCGGTTGGCGGTTTATGCGTGCACGGTTTGAGGGTGGAAAAAGGGTGGTGTGCACACACAGCTAGGCTTCATGCCGCTACCGAAGAGATGCCGGTTGTGCTGATGGGAGATTTAGTTGTCAAAATTACATGGCTCAATGCGCCTAGTCGGCTGTTGTCCTTAATCGAGTGGTTGGGATGTGGGTTGATGTGTTACACAGACATCTTACAGAGACAGTAAGATGCCTACGATGGGGAAGGGAAATGGGCAGCCACATGTTTGTATGCGAGAATGGAGCTTAACGGCTTCCAGGTTTTAAATCATTGTGGGACGGACGCATGCCGTTCGTTTGGAGGAAGAAGAGCAAGAAAGGAAGCGTTGGCCCGAACACAAACGCGAATGGAGGCAGAAACAACGCAAAGCTGCAGGCGCCGCCGTTACCGCTTTAAGTTCAGCTCGTCGAGTAGCGGCGGATACCTCCCGCATGAACAGCAATTTATCCACTTGGAACACCGGCGTGAGCGAATATCACTTCTAGGGCTTTCAGGAGACATTTTGGACCACATGTATCACTTCTAAGCACGCGCAGAAGACCAGTTACCGGTTTATGCGTGCGCAGGTTTGTAGTGGAGAATAGTGGGGGGGAGGAGAGGAGGCGTGCACGCGCAGCTATTGGTTTCATGCCCGTACTGATCGGTGGCATGTCCGTTGTGCTGGTGTGAGGTTTAAATGAGGACGCTAACTGGCCCAATAGGACCGGGCTGGAGTCCTGAGTGGTAGAGCAGATTGGGTTTGTATGTTACACAAACAGTACGATGCTCACACCGCGGGGGGGGGGGGGGATAGAGGCAGCTTTATGTTTGTCTGCGAGAACAAAGCTTAGATCTTTCAGATGTTTATTGAGCTAATTGGCTAGCAAGTATGGTCCATCGCAAATTACAAAAACGTGCTTTGTTTCGTGCGCTCCGTGGACTGCGTCCTGCTTTGCTTGTGATCCTTCTTCACAGAGTGGAAGGGCACTAATTTTTGTAATACAGAAACACGAACAAGTTACCGTATTTATCGATTATAAACAGCCTCTTTTTTCCACAATCGCGATGCCCAAAGTGGGGGGGGGGGGGTGCTTAGATTCGAAAAACCTAATTACCCCCACCACTTTTCTCGCGGTCGTATCTTGACGAGATGGGTGCAAGAAATAATGTTTTATCTGGCAAACATTCGAAATAAAAATAGGTGCAGACAGTGAACCCACCGCTTACGACATATACTCAGTCCCCCTCAATACCATTCGAATCGGTTGTGCAGCTTGGGCCGCCGCTCCTAGTATCCCCGTGCAGGTTTTTTCTGATACGTTGAAGTGGTTTGCGAACGAAAACTTCCTAAATGACTAAGCCACAACGTCAACTCGGGCACGTTTCCAAGCGTCTGAAATCCACCTTACGATGGTTGCTTATAAAAGGGGGTGTTTAGATTTGCATGCATTTTTTCAAACCTTTTTCCCGAAAGTAGAGGAAGGTTTTAAAAATCGGAGGGTGCTCGTATAGAGAAAATACGGTAGTTTCTGTAGAGTTTGTCTCACTCCCTTATAGTTTTTTAGGAACTTGTAAAGAATCTTGAATAAGCACAAAAAATTGTGTAGATGCATGTTGCTTTCACAGAGGAAGTAAAACATCCAACCAGCACTGCTACAATTGAACTTTCTAAAACCTTGTTGAGCTGTTTATTATCCACTCTACCCTTAAATTTTACAGGTACTGCAAATGACATGCACGATGCGCGCTATTAACATCAAGAGAATAAAAAACAGTTTATTTAACAACCGAGCGGATTTGGAATTTTAGGACAAGTTTGTTGAAATATTACTGTGAAGGGTTCAGCCCCGCATGCTTGCGGATAAAATAACCGGCACTTCCATGGTAACCTTTCGGACAGACCTCTCGGTAGTTCTTTTCCGATCGTTTTGACAACAGGTTCACCATCCTTTTCGTTCATTTTCCTGGCTGCCGAGTCACTGAGGAGCATAATACAGACTCCAGTGACGTCTGAAAAAAGAAGGCATTGGTTACGCACTGAAGTGGGTCAGGGGGCCAGTGGTGAAATGCAAAAGCACGGAGACTAGTTAAAGCAGCCATGAGCACAAAACACAAGTTCGGTTCATTCGAAAGATTGCCTCGATAGAATCATACTGACACCAACGTTAACGCACACTTCGCTCAAATAAGCTACATAACTAGGAAAAAACAGAATGGCCATGCGACCCACTAGCTCATTTTCCGCAACAGAACCTGTCATGTCACATGAGCATACGTGTGCGATTGGCTCAGGACGAAAAAAGCGAACGCAAATTAGGCACGGCTTATGGGCTTTCCGAACGAACTATTCGCACTTTAGGGTAATGCATATTCATTTTACAGCAGTAAGAATGGTGCGGCAAACAATGATAGTTACGAAAACGCACGTAAGCATGGAAGCACCGATGCGCACTGCTGTTGGTACTGGGCGCACTATGCTTGTTTTAGCTGCACAGCACTCCGCCGCTTTGAAGTTGCTTTACAGAACACTAGCCGATTGGCGTAAGCGGCGTTGTCTTACGTGACCCTGTTTGTCGAGGATGCCCCAGGTTTCATGAGACGATCACTTTTTACAGTAACAAAAACAAGCCAGGTGCAAATAAGCTCAAAAGCAAAGCAACGGCGGACAACGGTTCGTGGATGACTATAGCAGCGCCATCTGGATGGGCTAACGGACAGCAAGACCGCAAACCCGATTGACGCAGTAGAATTTCGCTTGAATGCCCGCGCTTCTGACGTCATTGCTGACATTCCGAAAATTTACGATTTGGCGGGAGAACCAAAATTTAAACCTAAATGGATCACTTTCTCAGTGAATATGGCATCATGTCCTGCCGGACAAGCGCTAGGGACACTATAAAACGCAAAATATTTCGAATAAAACAAACTTGTATTCGGTCTAAATGGCTCCTTTAGGTGAGTCCTGCTTACAAAGGTTTTTTTAGAGCGAAGCGGCATATGGCTGGGGTTCCGTGTATATTTCCGGTCAGTTAACAGAAACACATTCACCGTTGGACAGCCTTGGTATCCATCACTATTAGAGTAATTTTAAAAGGACGCTAAAGGTTGAGTAACTTTGTTTCAATTGAGAGGTCGTGGGCACTTTAGCTCTCTCAGCTTTTGTTCGACAGCCAACAATGCCTTGTCTGTTTAGAAAGAAAAATAGAGCTAACATTTCCCTCTGCCATTTCCCTTTCATTTTATCGTGGTGTTTGCGAGCACGTCACTAATCGGCCAGAGCGACTCGGGTCCGGTAATACTCAATCGCCGCAATCTTCTTCAAAGCCTGTCCTCAAAGGCTTCCAATTTTATTGCAGCCGATCAGGAAGGGTTTATTTGACGTCATCTTGGTATGGCGGCGTGCAAAGAATTAGGCCGCCAAGCCACCTCTCTTTATTGACGGGAAGGACATCGGTAAAGCTTTTGTGTGGTTCCTCTTAAAGGGCTGGTGAAGAGCTTTTCAAAACAAATTTTGTTGGGGGCATTAATTTATGGTTTTCTTGACGCTGAAGTCGAAAAACATGTTTATTTTGTGTGTAAATACCCCCAAACCATCCATTTTCGTCAAAACAAACGACCCCTGCCCGGGGGCACGGTGAGACTCCTGGCTGCCTTTCGCGATTGGCTGGCGGCAGATGACGTTATATTCGCAAGTGCCGGCACTGCGGTCACCGCTCGGCCTGAAGAGCTCGTTCTGTTCCCGTTCAGGCACGGGCCAGAAAGTCCTCTGGTGAATGGAAGACTCACACAATCTTTCCTTAGATTAGGAGAGCCTGAGAGAAGTATAAACGCAACAAGTTGGCTCGGGGCAAGCTTTAGAAAGGAGTTCTCCCCGAACGGCACATGGCCGACTTCTGTTTCTCGGATGCAGGGAAGTTGTGCAGATATAGGTTCGCCGTTTTCACTGCGAGCGCTAGTCACAATCCCTAGCACAATTTTTCAACACACCATCATCCCCTTCCTCGCATGTGTAACTTAGTTTTTACATTCGGACAGGCGGTAACAAGCTATGTGCAGCGGCCCGCGATGCGGGCAAGCACCAGCTAGCGAGCGGCCGGTCGCCGCGTCGCGCGGAGGTGCTGGTGCCGGGTCGCTGCGCGGCCGGTCAGCGGAACGTGGCATTGCTGCACATACGCAGTTTTAGAATAGGGGAACCTAATTTTGGTGGCCCCCAAAATCTAGAGGAACCCAAACGCAGCACGCTGGCCCGCGACGAAATTAGGCAGAACGCCTCCCCCAACAGCTCTAGCCAGCTTGGGTTGCACGGATCGCCTCGGATGTTGGGAACTTTAGGCTTAGCACCGAGGGAGATATTTGGTCGCTGCTATCCGTACAATGGCCAATGACTATCCTTAACACAGTTTTTTACCACACTGTCATCCCCTTTCTCGCACGTGAAACCATATTTTCGCGTCGATAGTCATTCTAGCGATCGGTGCTGTGTTCATTCTTGCGCGCAGGTAGCGCATCCATCGGCCTCTCGCTGCATCTCGTGCTCGGGCAGGTTCATTTGCTGCCGTCGATGAGCCTCCGGGACCGGTCGGCGCTCCGCATCGCGGTACAAATTCGATCACCTCTTTGAAAATCACCTTGGATGACAATTTCCAGCACAGTTTTTCACAACACTGTCATCCACTCTCTTGCACGTTTACCTTACTTTTAGCGACTGCCTCGTTTCTGGACACCAGCGATGATGAGCGGTTGCTGTCGTGGCATGCGCGGTTCGAACCGCTTCGTGTGCCGTACGGTAATGCACGACCGGCGAGTGTGCGGAGCGATCCCACACGAGGAAAACACTTCACGTTTTCCAGCTTGATTGATTTCTTCTTAAACTCTACCTACTTAGCTAAACTATCGTCATAGCTAACAATGTTGATCGGGAAAACGAACAAGAAGTTCGGGAAACCCAGAGCGCTGCGGTCCGACAAATTTTCTAATCCCCTAATAATAATTGATCAAGAACATGGGGCACCTTCGTATTTGTTTGAGCCCGTAGCTACGCGAATGAAGCACAGAGCACCCGACGACACGGCCGGCCCCGATAACTCGTGAAGGCAATGTAGTAGCGATGGGCGCTAGAGACGGAAATCTCTGGTATCTAGGAGTCGCTTTAGGGAATCTCTAAAAACACAGGGGCATAACGGTTAATAATCAACGTAGAAACAAATCTGGACATAAAGGGCAGATTACACGCCTGCTTAATTCGGAACTTCGCCCACAAAACGAGGACACAGCGAAGCGGTGGCGCACGCCGCTGGCCATATTCCGAATTTGACGCTACTTCCGGTCGCTGCCTCCCGGTTTCTCGCTCTTCCGGGGATACGGGAGAGAGCAGTGGGAGGGACTTAGGGTCAACTTTACCGACGAATATCTCTCCTCAAGCTAAAAATGACGAAAAAAAACTTTACAGGCATAAACTAACCAATGTAATAATTGCAAAAAATATATTTCCACTCCATTCAAAAGCAGTTCAGTAGCCCTTTACGTGTGGAGCACTTGTCGTAACTCGCGTTTGCTTTGTGTGTGTGTGTGTATGTATGTATGTATGTATGTATGTATGTATGTATGTATGTATGTATGTATGTATGTATGTATGAATGTATGTATGTATGTATGTATGTATGTATGTATGTATGTATGTATGTATGTATGTATGTATGTATGTATGTATGTATGTATGTATGTATGTATGTATGTATGTATGTATGTATGTATGTATGTATTCTCACGAAGCCAGAGACGACGCAGTTGTCTTGAAGGAAAACACGTTTATTGGAGCGAACTTGTGCTCCCCTAACAACTAAAAAAATACACCGGCGGCGAAGCAGCAGTCAACAAAGTGAAGTGTGCGGGCGAGCGTCGACATCGGAATGCCGTGGCGTCTGCTCTGCAGGATTTTATCTTACGGCGCGAGTGTTTCTGGAACCGTCGATTTACATCCAGAACATTGTAGATCAGAGAAGATTATTCTGGGCTAGTGACGTTAACACGAAACAGTCTGCTTATCTGAATGAGATAGCCCGTGTGGCATAAAAATAAAGAATGCAGGACGCGCTTCGCGTGACACAGATAACAGAGCAGGGCGTAGCCGGGCAGTAAAAACAAACAATAAATAAAGAAACAAACGCCTACATGGTTCGCGGCATTACCCCCTTCTAAGAGTGCATCGACCCGATGCTAAAACAAAAGACAGCCAGAACAAACAAGAAAAAGTCCGTCATCTTGCATAGTAAGGTTTCAAGCAAACCACGTGGTCGACTTCGGGCCGCGTGCGTCGTCGTGATGTTCCGGAATCACCATAGGGGATCACATCGTACGTAAGTTGGCCGACACGTCGTAGAATCTGGTAGGGTCCGAAATACCGTCGCAGAAGCTTCTCACTGAGTCCGTGTCGTCAGAAGGGAGTCCAAACCCAAACACGATCCCCTGGGTGGTACTCGGCATCTCGGCGTCGGATGTTGTAGCGCCCGGCATCCACGAGCTGCTGGTCCGTTGTACGAACTCGAGCGAGCTGGCGGGCCTCTTCCGCACGCTGAAGGTATCCCTGGACGTCGGGGTTGAGGGCGTCGTCTTCTACATGCGGAAGCATGGCGTCAAGCATCGTGGTCGGCCGTCTTCAGTCTCCTGGATAGCCGTGTTGTACGCAAACGTGACATACGGGAGCACTTCGTCCGAAGTCTTATGTTAAACTTCAAGGTACATTGACAGCATATCTGCGATTGTCTTGTTCAGACGTTCCGTTAGTCCGTTCGTTTGGGGGTGGCACGCCGTCGTTCATCTGTGATCCGTGTTGCTGTAGCGTAATATTCCTTGCATCAGCTCCGCAGTAAAGGCCGTTCCGCGGTCCGTGATTAGGACTTCCGGGGCTCCATGTCGCAGCACAACTTGGCTTATGAAGAACTTTGCGACTTCCTGTGCAGTCCCCCTCGGAATAGTGGCGGTCTCTGCGTAGAGCGTCATGTAGTCTGTTGCTACGACAATCCACTTGTTCTCGGATCGGCACGTAGGAAACAGGCCCAGTAGGTCCATTCCAATCTGTTGGAAGGGCCTCGATGGGACGGCGATAGGCTGCAGAAGTCCGGCGGGTCAAGTCGGTGGCGTTTTTCGTCGCTGGCAGTCACGGTAGCTCCGGACGTAGTGGGTGACGTGGGATGTAAGGCGGGGCCAGTACTACTTCGCCTTGATTTTTCCAATTGTGCCGGCTGTGTCGCGATGTCCGGAAGACGAGTCGGCGTTGCACGCGTCCAAAATTTCGTCACGAAGGTCCTTGGGGATGACAAGAAGGTAATTCGTTCTTGTTCCGGGGCTGAAATTCTTCTTCACGAGGACGGAGTTTCGCATGCTGAATGCTGGTAAGCTGCGTTTGAAGTTCCTAGGAACGGCGACGTTGCATCCCTAGAGGTAGTCGATTATGACGCGTAAGTCGGGTCGGCAAGCTGCTGGGGAGCTAGGTCGCTCTCCGTCACGATTCCGACGAACGCGCTGTCTTCATCAGAGTCTTGTGGTAGTGGGTCGACGGGGCGCGCGACAGGCAGTCGGCGTCGGAGTGTTTCCTGCCGGATTTATAGACGACTGTAACGTTGAACTCCTGCAGGCGCAAGCTCCACCGTCCAAGACGGCCAGAGGGGTCCTTCAAATTGGCGAGCCAACACAGGGTGTGGTGGTCTGTCACAACCTTGAATGGTCTTCCATTAACGTATGGGCGAAATTTTGAAATCGCCCATATAATTGCCAGGCACTCTTCCTCAGAGCCAGAGAAGTTTTTCTCCTCCTTCGACAGACCACGGCTGGCATAGGCGATTACCTTTTCGCAACCGCTTTGTTTTTGGACAAGGACGGCACCCAAGCCTATATCACTGGCGTCCGTCTGTATTTCCGTTTCAGCGTTTTCGTCGAAATGAGCGAGCACGGGCGGGCTTCGCAGGCATTTTGCAGCTCGCAGAATGCTTTTTCTTGGTCGTTTTCCCAGCTAAAAAAGGTGCTATCTTTCGTCAAGCGTGTGAGTGTCTCTACAATGCGTGCGAAGTTTGCGACGAAGCGCCGGTAGTATGCGCACAGTCCGAGAAATCTTCGCACGCCCTTCTTGTCTTTCGGCGTTGGGAAGTTGGCAATGGCTGAAGTTTTTCCCGGGTCAGGTAGGACTCCCGCGGCGTTGACGACGTGGCCCAGAAACTTGAGCTCCTCGTACGCGAAACGGCACTTTTCAGGCTTCAGCGCTAACCCAGACGTGCGAATGGCCTCTAGTACAGACTCTAACCTTGCAAAGTGTTCGTCGAAAGTCCGGGTGAATACCACAACGTCGTCGAGATATACGAGGCAGGTGTGCCACTTCAGGCCAGCTAGCACAGTGTTCATGACTCTGAAGCGTTGCTGGCGCCGTGCACAGCCCAAACGGCATCCCCTTGAACTCGTATAGACCGTTCGGGGTTATAAATGCGGTCTTCTCTTGGTCTCTCTCGGCCACCTCAATTTGCCAGTAGCCGGTGTTCAGATCCATCGATGAGAAGTACTTCGCATGGCAGAGTTGGTCGAGGGCGTCGTCGATTCGTGGCAGGGGGTACACGTACTTTTTGGTGATTTTGTTCAGTCGCCGGTAGTCAACGCAAAACCTTAATGTGCCGTTTTTTTTCTTCACCAGTACGACCGGCGCAGCCCAGGGGCTTTTCGATGGCTGTATAATGTCGCCGCTGAGCATGTCGTCGACTTGGGTCCGGATGGCTTACCGCTCGTGTGAAGAGACGCGGTACGGTAACTGTCGGGTAGGTTGGGCTCCATCTTCGGTTATTATTCGGTGCTTCTCTATAGGTGTCTGACGTAGTTTTGAGTTCGACGAAAAACACCCGCTGTAGCGACGCAGCAAATTCAATAATTTCTTTCGTTCTTCTTGCGGTAACGCCGGATTCACGTAGAAGTGATTCGGAAGCTTGAAGGTATCTTCGGGTGCGCGTTCAAAGTTGGCAACCGCGATCACGTCACTTGCTTGCGTTTCTTCGAGGTACGCAATTGCAGCGCCCTTGTTTAAATGCTGGTATTCCCCGCTGAAATTAGTCACCAAAACGTGGGATTTGCGTTGCTTAAAGCGCGCAATGCCTCTTGCGACAGAGATACCGCGGTTAAGAAGCAACCTTTGGTCACTCTCTACGATAGCGTCGACGTCAGGAACCGAATCTTCACAGTAGACGCTGATCATCAGCTTGTGCGGGGTGGCAGGGTGACATGATCGTCGGCGATCCTGATAGCAGCACGGTTTTCGGGGTTGGGTTCCGGCGTCATGGAGTGATCGGAGGAAAAAGTTATAGACTTGGCCTGTAGATCAATTATTGCACCGTTGTCCATCAAAAAGTTCATTCCAAGGATGACGTCCCGGGAGCAGTTAGGCAAGATGACCAACGCCGCAGGATACGTTGTGCCGTCTATGGTGACGCGCGATGTGCACGTTCAACTTGGCGTAACGAGGTGGCCTCCTGCTGTGCGAATGTGCGGACCGTCCCATCTGGTTATAACTTTCTTCAGCTTAGACGCAAATGGTCCGGTCATGACTGAGTAGTCGGCTCCCATGTCTATGAGGGCGACTACTTCAAAGCCGTCGATGGACAGTTGAACGTCGGACGCTGCTTTCTTCGAGTTCCGGGTGCGTCGTGGCGTCGTATCTCGGCTTGTGCGTGTTGACGGTTGGGCACTGTGCATCGTGGTCGTCGTCTTCTCAGCGGAAGGTTCGGTCAATTTGGCTACGCGTCGCGCCGTGAGGTTGTCGTGTTCGAGAGTCACGTCCGGGTTAGATCGGGTCGTCGGGTCAGTGCATGGCGGGAATCGTCGTCTTCCGCGAGTCGTTGTCTCGGTGGAGGGTTTTCATTTTTCCGCGATAGTGCAACTTTACCTCCAGAAGTTGCTGCTTTTAGTTTCCCCGCGTGAGCTGGAGGACCTTCCACATGCGAAATTAGCATTGCTACGGCGGTTGGGCGACGGGTATGGGTAGGGCGACGGCGATCGGTTGAAGCGGGCTGGTCCTAGATTGGTGTTGGACAGGTATTCGTCGATCTCAGTAGGGCTCTGGCCGGGTCGGGGGCGTAGGGCGTCGACGGAGAAACCACGCAATCCGAGTCTGCTGTACGGGCAGCGACGATAGATGTGATCGGCCTCTCCGCAGTGGTAGCACAGCGGACGATTATCGGCGGTTCGCCATACGTCCGTTTTCCTCGGCGCCTGGTTTTGGCCTGCAGGTGGTCGGGCGGGCGACAGTGGACGGCGGTACTGCGGGACTTCTTGATGACGGGTTGGAGCAGGGCGTGGTCGTCGAACAGCCGCTCAGTAGGTCATAGTTTGAGGCTCACGTGGTACTTCGGAAGGCGTAGAAGTCCCCAAAGCGAGTTGAATTTCTTCCCGGATCACGTCGCTCATAGAGGTGACTTGGGGTTGCGGCGTTGTTGAGAAGAGTTTCCGCAGTTCTTCTCTGACGACAGCGCGGATTGTTTCACGTAGTGTGTCAGAGCTAAGAGCCCCGGCATCGATCGAGTCCGCAACTAGCGCATTGCTGGGACGGTCGTACTGCCTCGTGCGAATTTCCAACGTCTTCTCCATGGCGGCCGCCTCGGACGCGAATTCGGCCACCGATTAGGGGTGGTTGAGGAGAAGGCATGCAAAATGTTCTTCCTTTACTTCTCGCATCAGATCCGCCGCGGTGGCTCAGTCCCTAAGGCGTTGCGCTGCTGAGCACGAGGTCGCGGGTTCGATTCCCGGCTGCGGCGGCCGCTTTTCTGATGGAGGCGAAAAGCAAAAACTCCCGTGTGTACGAGATTTCGGCGCACGTTAAAGATCCCCAGGTGGTCAAAATTAATCCGGAGACCTCCACTACGGCGCGCCTCAGCGCCTGCGTTGCGTCGGCGCGTTAAACCCTACAATCAATGAATCAATCTTCTCGCATCAGAAACCTCGGTTTCTTTTTCTTCCGTCATATCCGGATCCGCGCGACGAAATAGTCGCTTCATTTCCTGAACGAAAATTACGCTTCCTTCGTTCGGGTGTTGCGTTCGAGGTCTTTTCTCACCACGGTCCTGAAGGTCTTAAGAAACTCGCTTTTGAATTGCGTCCAGTCGGTCAAGGCGCTCTCGTGGTTCTCGAACCAAGTTCGAGCTGCATTCTCCAAGTAAAAGAAAACATGCCGGAAGGTTTCTTCATCGCCCCACCTGTTGAAGATCCGCACGCGCTCCAGCTTCTCCAACCATTCCTCCGGGTCTTCGGCGAGGGCTCCTCGGAATGTTGGCGGTTCCCGGGGCTGCTGCAGCAGGATTGGCGACGTTGGTTCTTCACCATGGTGGTGGTTGCAGCAGTCGTTGTCTTGGGTCTTTTTGACAGGAGGCCGAACTCGGGCGGCAATCCTTGCAGTCGGAGGCTGGCTCTAGTTGGACTGGGCTGGCGGCTTCCAGAGGTCGTCATAAAAGGTGCGTACCCAGCACCTCCACCAGATATCACGAAGCCACAGACGACGCAGTTGTTTTGAAGGAAAACACGTTTATTGGAGCGAACTTGTGCTCCCCTAACAACTCAAAGAATACACAGGCGGCGAAGCAGCAGCCAACAAAGTGACGTGTGCGGGCGAGCGTCGACATCGGAATGCCGTGGCGTCTGCTCTGCAGGCTCTTGTCGTTCGGCGCGAGTGTTTCTGGAACCGTCGATTTACACCCAGAACATTGTAGATCAGAGAAGATTATTCTGGGCTAGTGACGTTAACACGAAACAGTCTGCTTATCTGAATGAGATAGCCCGTGTGGCATAAAAATAAAGAATGCAAGACGCGCTTCGCGTGACACAGATAACAGAGCCGGGCTTAGCCGGGCAGTAAAAAGAAACAATGAATAAACAAAAAGCGCATACATGGTTCGCGGCAGTATGTATGTATGTATGTATGTATGTATGTATGTATGTATGTATGTATGTATGTATGTATGTATGTATGTATGTATGTATGTATGTATGTATGTATGTATGTATGTATGTATGTATGTATGTATGTATGTATGTATGTATGTATGTATGTATGTATGTATGTATGTATGTATGTATGTATGTATGTATGTATGTATGTATGTATGTATGTATGTATGTATGTATGTATGTATGTATGTATGTATGTATGCATGCATGTATGTATGTATGTATGTATGCATGTATGTATGTATGTATGTATGTGTGTATGTATGTATGTACGCATGTATGTATGTGCGCATGTATCTACGCATGTATGTATGTATGTATGTATGTATGTATGTATGTATGTATGTATGTATGTATGTATGTATGTACGTATGTCCTTGATTCAGTCGCCAGGCCAAAGGTTGAAATGAATTATAGGGTGAAATATTTAACAGGCCAAACATTTTCAATCAAATAAATCTAGAAATAGGCTCCATATTTGTCAACATTGGTCAGCAAAAAAGATAATATTAGGCTTTTTGAGGAAGAACCGATATATAAATGAGGTTTGCAGTGTTCGTTTAATGACAGGAAATAAAAAAACGCGTTGAAAACATTTTTTTAAGCAGCAAGTAAAAACAAGGCTGGCACCCGAGCCTCCCGCTTGTGGCTCGAGTGCTAAGACCCAGCAGTCCCAGCAGATAGAGCATCAATACGAACGCGGCAAAATTGAACTTCGCAAACCTCCCATGGGTGGACGGAGACAAAAGGGCAACAGCGTGAGAGGTGGGCGGATGAGACACAAAATGTAGTTTTGTGGCAGGGGTGGCAAGAAACATTTGCGGCGACGCGAGCAGACTCGGGGCCAATTTTTTGGAGACCTGTGACTTCGATACGGGTTGAGCAGCGCAGTTATGGAACACACTGAGGTGTTTGTTTCACTCACAAAAGGGCGGTATTGTTCCGCTATGTCTCTGTACGTTAGTAGACTACCAAGGGTTAATCTGGCTCCATGTGAGGCAGTTCTGGCATCACAGGCGCGGGAGACGAGAGCTCGGGCTGCGGTGTGTGCCCCTCATTTGTTCCAAAACCCCTGAGGGTTGGGAATCAGGTCAATTTAACAGGATCAGTAGGTCAGGTTTGGTTAAGAATTTGGTGGGGAGAGGCAAGATATGGCCTCCGGCATAGTTCAGTGTGACCGTTTTTATATCTGAGAATATCAATCGCGGTGTTGGCCTATTGCAAGTACTATCGCCGCCTATCCGCCACTTGGGGGTGATGGGCTAGGATGGTGAGGGCCTTGGGTGGGGGAGAATCGGTTGGGTGAATGACTTCTCAGTTAAAAGAGTCCACGTGACGATTCTTCGCTGCATCAAAATACAGCGCGTCTGGATCGATCAGGAGTTTTGCAATTTGTTCACCTTCTCGCTGCGCCCTTGTTTCAAAATAACATTAGGGGTGTTGTGGAGGGACCACCTCGTTGCGGTTGAGCCGGCAGGAAAACGGTATGTTTCTAGGAAGGGGCCGAATAATGATGTTTCCTCTCGTCATTGTTTCGATGAGTGATTTTAGCTCAAGCTCCGGTAGGTAGCCAATACTTAGGTTGTCTAGGATGGCTCTACGGGCTGCGGAGCGCGTCAGGTGGTCAAGCTGCCCCATGGGATGTCTTTCAACAAGCTCTGCAGCCGTATTGTATACGCATGTTCTCTCCACACTGGCAGTGGAAGCTCCTGGTGGTAAGTGTTGCGTCGTGGGCGACGGCGAGCGACTTCGGCAGCGACTGGAGCAAAGGCGCGCCGCGCCGGCCCGCGCACAACGCAGAAAAAGAGTGCTGCCGCGCTCCTTGAACCCCAGACAAAAAATGATTAATTCAATATGATGACGACATAACCACACACACATACACACATGATTGTAGCATTACCATCACGTCCGTCCCACCGCAACGACATCTAGTAACAACCCAACAACACAAGGCACACAGTGCGGGGGCGCTCCACCAGAGGGCGGCACATATTCCACATCATCTCCCCGTGCAAAAGAAGTCCGCACACACTGTGAAATACAATGCCACATCATTGCCCCGTGCAAAAGAATGTCTGCATCGTCATTACACATGACCCACACAAAAGCACTCAGTCGCTCACGACAGTCCTACATAGTCCCACCAAACACTATTACTTGCGCAGGAGCAGTGGAAGTATGACTAGCAGAGTCACGCACACTCCTAGCTGTAAGTTGCACACACGACACTCAACACAGTAAGACATTTTTTGTTTAAACCCACTACGAAAAACCATCCAAAACATTCTCAATGATGATATACGACCCGACACAAGACATGACACATCCAACATGAACAATACATGAACCCTCCGTCCACACCCTAGAGCACATAGTCGCTAAGCCACCGAGGCTGCTTAGTCTTACGGCGCGGACGCGTAGACGTTGAACCTGAACTATCTGAAGACCCCGACGCCCCCTCATTTTTCCTTGTGTTGTCTACATGGTTATTTGGATATGTTTGCTCACTATTTTCTTCCTGACATTTTAACGTTTCCTGAGGAACAACCGAACCAGACCTTGCACTGGAAGGACGTTCTGACAGATCAAGAGTCTGTCTGGACCCCGGGGCTTGCCCCATCTGTCAACGGTAGACTAGGGGACTGACTGTCACAAATGTCAAAGTTAGACGAAGAGTATAAAATCTTTTTATGCCTCGAAGAGGGTTCAACATTGTCAAAGGAATATGTTGCCGAGCCAACCTCAATTCCTTTCGGAATGACTAAGTTTTGGCGAGTTCCGGATCTTTGAGTCACTGAGCTTGAAAGTGAAAGGTGCAACCTGAGCCTGCACTGTAAACGGCTTACTATACTTCAGAAATCCTTGTTATGGAATTACTTTCACCACATCTCCGACCTTTATGAGGGTCTGCTGTGCACCTTTACTTTTGTCAGTGTACAGTTTTGCTTTATGCTTCTTCGTGAAGACGTGAATCCGAACGCGCGGCAGAAAATTATCCGATTGTGCTGCCTTTTTACCTATCTTAAAATTGATAATATCCACTTTGGAACGAGGCTGACGTCCATGCAGCAAAAAGCTAGAGAAAGACCTGTCACTGAATGTGGTGTGACCATATACGACCCAAGAAATTGTGTAATGCTTTTCGAAGCATCCTTGCCATCAAGTCTGGCTGCCTGTAAATGTTCTTTCAGAACCCTGTTAAATCGTTCAATCTGACTGCTAGCCTGAGGGTAATAATTCGACGAGAACCCGTGGCGGATACCTTTTTCCTTTAGATATTCTTGAATTTGTTTGGAGACAAACTGGGGTCCATTATCTGTCACTAACACCTCAGGGAGCCCTTCCCGACTGAAAGACCAGTCGAATAACATAATGACGTCCTCAGTTCAAATGGAATTTTTGCCCAGAACCTCAGGCCACTTAGAGTAGTAATCGACTAGTGTAACAAGAAATCTGGGGTACGACACATCTAACGGACCAACGATTTCCATTCCCAAGTTTTACCAAGCCACTTCAGGTTATTTCACCGGCTGCAAAGGAGCTACATGAGGCTTACAGACTTGTCTGCCAGCTGACAGACGAGACAATGCTTTACATGTTCTCGAACATTACGATCCATTTGAGGCCACCAGTAACGTTCACGGAAAAGTTTCGTACGTACTATTCCTTGATGTTTTTTCATGTGCTGACTGGAGGAACGTAGGTACAAGCGCACAGAGAATTACTGCACGGTCATCCCGCAAGAATAAACAGTCCACCACAGAAATTTTTTTTTTACATGAAAATAAGCTGCTAAATCACTGTGTAATTTTTTCTTATCGGGCCAACCCTTGGACGCATTCTCTGCTACCTTCTGCAACGTCACATTTGCCTTCGTTGCCAGCTGCACAATTTCTTTATCGACTACTGATGTTACCAGCGACACTATCTCTTCCTCCTTAACAAGTTCCTGACTGGTCTGAATGGGTAATCTCGACAAAGAATCAGCGCCCAGATTTTCGGATCTTTTGCAGTATTCGACGTCAAAATTATAGTACAGCAGACGAGCTGACCACAGTGAAATCCTTAAAGGCCTCCGACCTGCATCTCCTGCGGCTAACAACGCAGCTACAGCCTAATGGTCAGTTCTAAGCGTAAACTGTCTGCCCCAAAGGAAAATGTGCCACTTTTCACACGCGCAAACAAACAAGCCAGCGCTTCGCGTTCTCCGACAGAGTATTTTCTCTCAGTCTCCGACAGAATTCTAGACGCTAAGGATACGGTTTCAAGCGTAGAACCATACCGCTGCTGTAGTACCGCGCCCATTCCCAGATCAGATGCGTCGGTAGTAACTACTACAGGCAAGTCAGGATTAAAGACCTTCAGGACAGGAGAACAAGTGAGGCACGCTTTCAACTGATGGAAACTGCCCTGAGCATCACCAGGCCAACAAAACGTCTGACCCTTCCTGAGCATCAGGCGAAGCGGTTAAACTATCTCTGCATAGTTTTTTATGAACTTGACATAGTATCCTGCAAGACCTAATAATGAATGCAGTGACTTTATGTCCGTAGGAGCCGGCCGGAGCATGTACTATAGCTTTTACTTTGTTTACCAACGGTGAGATGCCCTCAGGCTAAATCCTGTGACCCACAAAATCGAGTTCTTTGACCGAAAAAAAAGACATTCGTCATTCAACTTCATGCCAATGTTTGCTATACACATTGAGACTTCAACCAAGCTCGCGTCATGCTCAGATTGAGTCTTTCCCCACACAAGAATATCATCAAGATAGCAAACGACACTTCTGCAATTCTTCAAGATCTGGGAGATCATTTTTTGAAAAAGCGCAGGTGCCGACGCCAAACCAAAACACACCCTCTTAAACCGGAATAAGCCTTCATGGGTCGCAAAAGTAGTTTAAGGTCCCTAAAATTTTAGGGACGTTAAAGTAGTTAAGTCCCTACTACCCTCTTCTAGCAACAACTGATGATAAGTCGACGCTAAGACTAGCCTAGAAAAACAAACAGCACCATAAAACATCTGCAACCGCTCTTAAACATCCGCAAAGGATACCCATCAATGATAATTGCCTTATTCGGTTCCCGGAGGTCCACGCACAGCCGGATGTCACCGTTCTTTTTTCGGGCGACGACGAGTGGCGAAACCCACTCCGAGGCGCCGACACGTTCAATGACATCATTGTCCTCGATGCGTCGCAGCTCTCTGCACACGAAGAGCAAGAGGCGATGGTCGTAGCTTAGATGCAACCGGAGTCGCACCTGGCCGCCGTGGGATACTGTGCGAGACGTCTTTGACAAGACCCAACTCGCCGTTGAAGACATGTTCGAAACCCGAAGGCACGTTCACGGGCTACTACACTGCACACACCGATGCTAGTCGACACGTAAGAGACGCACCGTCGATCTGAATACCTAATTGCTGGATGGCGTCGAGTTCCAAAAGGGGTGTGCCTTTGTCTGTGACGTAGAATGTGACGGAGCAAGACCGTTGCAACACATGAACAAGAGCTTGGAATGAGCCGCAGATGCCGATACGTTGTTTGAAAAAATTCCATAAGTCGACGAAGGCCTTATACAGGACATGCTGTTTACTGAAATGCCGCTTGAAATCTTCAGCAGTCATCAACGACACGGATGCTCCGGTATAAACTAAGAGTTGCATGGTCACCCCGCTGACTTCGGCTTGTACGACTAAGTCCTTTCTCGAAGGATTGTTGACGCTGACTTCCGCTTGGACGACTAAGTCCTTTCTCGAAGAAGTGCTGATTGTTAAGACGGAAGCTCTCGAAGATGAGTTGGTCTCCGTGGATGTTGAATGCTGTACAGGTTCCGGTATTGGAGTGAAGCCCGTAGCTCCCCTCGAAGAAACTCGATGCACTGGTGCAGGCTTGCGGCACATCGACGCGAAATCTCCCCACTTGTTGCAAGAGTTGCAACGCCGAATTCGGGCTGGACAATTTTGGAATGCCGAATTATGCCATTTATTACCGCATCGTTCGCACAACTGAGGCTTGGCGTTGCCTCCAAACTTTTTCGGCTGAACTGTACCGCAGAACTCTGCAGTTGACTGCGAATGAAAACGTCCATCTTGGGGGCGACCATCTTGCCTTCCCGAACCCGGTGGAATGACGTCAAGGCCTCCCCGGCTGGCCAGGCCATCTTGAATTCCTGTGCCGCCATCTTGAGCGCGCCGGCTTCCCCGACTGCCCAGGCCAACTTTATCTTCGGCGCCACCATCTTCTGCGTGTCGTCCTACAGCTTGTACTTGATGATGTTGCGAACCGAAGGTTTTATTCGCCAACGACAATGATTCAAAACTCCTACCAATTTCTTCAGCCTTCTCTAAAGATAACTTTTCGCCTTGCGCGAGCAGCTTTTCTCTTACTTGGGGGTTAGACGTTCCATGTGTAATTTGATCTCGGACGCGTTCCGCGTACGTTAGACCGAAGTTGCAACGTACGGCTTTCTCTTTTAGAACAGTCACGTATTCTAAAAAACGTTCCCCCTGCAAATGACGACGGCTTGTGAACTCGTGTCGTTCCACAAGCGTGTTTAGTCTAGCTGCACAAGAGCCGGTCTAGCTGCTCCAGAATTTGGTCGAATTTCGAAACGGCATAAGCCGAGGATGCGGTCACGTTAGGATCGGTCACACTAGAGTCGGCCGCAGAGTCGGTCACCTTAGGATTACGTTACTGGCGTCCCTCCTTAGGGTCACGTTACTGGCATCCCTCCTTGCTCCCTCCTGCTCCGTCTCGGCAAAATACCTCATTTGTCCCTCACTACCCAAAACGCTGACGAGCGTCGAAGCACGCCGTGCAACGCTCCATTCGCTTCCGCCACCCGCCTCGAGATGGGCCTGAAACAATTGTCTTCAGTTATGCCACGGAATGGGAGGCGGCCCCGGAAATTCGAGGAACACGGGCAGGTTATCAAACAGGCCCATGCTGCCAAGCAGGAAGGAGACAGACGCAGGAGCAGAAGCAGAAGAACGAAGAAGGGCGAGGCCTAGACGACGGTTCGACGAGCGTCAGCACAAAAAGAACGCTAGGCCTCGCGACGCCAGACGCGACAGATAGTCACACTCGAGCGAGGTCAAACAAACGCGCTCACTGTTTTCTTCTGCCGGAGCAGTCGACGATGTTGCTGCCGCGGCAGAAGAAAATGATCCCATCCTGTCGCCAAAAGATGTGTCGTCGGCGATGGCGAGCGACCTCGGCATCAACGGGAGCGAAGGCGCACCGCGCCGGCCCGCGCACAACGCAGAAGAAAAGAGTGCTGCCTCGCTCCTCGAACACCAGACAAACAATGATTTATTCAACGTGATGACGACACAACCACACACGCATACGCACGTGATTGGAGCATTACCATCACGTGCATCCCACTGCAACGACATCTAGTTACAACCCAGCAACACAAGCGCACATAGTGCGCGGGCGCTCCACCAGAGGGCGCCACATATTCCACAGTATGTGGTTATGTCAGGGTGTCGAACCGGAACCGGAACCGAACCGAAAACCGGAACCGAACCCGAATTTTTGCCCGGAACCGGAACTGAACCGGAACCGTATTTTTTCCGCCATTTTGGAACTGAACCCGAACCGGAACGAATCGAAGGAACCGTTCCGAACCGGTTCCGGGGCCTCAGAAATGTAATTTTTAGTTTTCCATTCCGGTACCCTACCTTGCGTCTGAAGATATTATGCCACTCGCCAGACAGAATCATGAAATATTTTGCGTAGTCTGCAGTTCCCAAGGCCCATTATGTTCTCTTCTAATTATTGCCCTCAATTTAACGTAAAGTTGTCCGTATATACTATCAGTTTGCGTTAGGTACTGCCCATCTCTCCCAATTATCTTTTACATTTAGCATAACTTAAGTTATAACGCATATTACGAGGCAACATATCATGAAATATTCTTCATGGTTTCTATCTACATGATGTTTAAAATCGTGTAAAGTTTTCAATGTGTTGTTAATTCGCATGCATCCCTGCCCACTTGTGAAGGCCTTCAGGGACACCATCAACAATAAATCCATACCTTCCACTTATTCTAGTTTGAATGGGCAGTTATATACAAACAGCACTTAGACACAAACACTCGCAGTTCTAAAAATTAACGTCAGTTTTTCTTGTATACACTGCCGTTGTGTCCTTTGGTTACTGCTCTAAGAGAACATGAGATATAAAAAAATGGGGAATCCTAATTTACACTTTTAAAGTATCTTTGATAGCATTTTTATGTTATTTTGAATTTGCTTAACCGTAAACTTAAGAGGCGGGTGGATTGAAGTCGATTAGTGCGGGTTAGCGAGTAGACTGTGGTGAATTAGTTAGGTGAGTGAATGAGCTAATGTGAATTAGTGGGACTGGTGTGTTGATTAATTTGTATTAAAGGAATTATCGGGTCAGTTAAGGCGGATTCGACGGTCGGACCAAACATGGTATCTTTGGGGTCCTTGGCATTTGGAAATTTTGCAGCGTTCTCCTTCTCGACCAATCAGAAAATTTTGTCACGCACAAAGTAGCCGCAGAATTATGTGACGACCGCCTGAATGCTCTAAAAGGCCTTTCTTTATGCCCGTATTGCGCTATTATGTTGTTGCTATATTAAAATTGACATCTCGCACTGAAGTTAATAACTAATTGCCTAATGCATATTTTATATTCATCAAAGGGTTTTCAAAACGTGTGTATATATATGAGGGGAGACAGTTGGAAAGAAACTAAACTCCAAGAAAAAAAGGGAGGAACGATCAACTGGTTTGATGCAAGAGACGCCCGATAGCATTCTTCAATACCTTCTCTTTCTTTGTGTTACCGTTCTGCAGCCTCCCACAGGTGTAGTATATCAACCCCCGAACACAGCCCCCTCTAAGCTGAGGAAGCGGCGATAGCACGTGCGCTTAACCAAAGCGGCCCCAAAACTCTCATAACAGACTCTTAGCAGGCGTGGCCCTACTTTGCGAACGGTCGATTGTATGTTACAACACTTCTGATGATCAATCAGAGACCACCAACGAGGCCAGTCACGATTGTATGGGCACCAGCTCATACTGGCATCCCCGGCAAACAAGATCACGAACCTCGTGGGTCGAGATTTGACTCGCTTAGCCAGCGCTGATGAAGCCCGGCCCGAGTGCATGCATCCTGCAGTCACAGACCAGGAAGTTACTCAGCACTATGGCCTCTTCTGTAGAACGTATTCCTCCCCGCACAAATCACTACCGATTAACCAGAAAAGATTACTCCTCACCCTGTGGGCATACACCTTCCCACACTACACCAGACTTCACCTCTTTGACGGAACACAACTCTCTCCATTTCGTTGCTTCTGTGGAGAGCCTGGGAACCTCATACACATAGTAGGCGGCTGCGACAAGTGTGCCGTAGATCCATCCAACCTGCACGTTTCGATAGAGAATTGGGAGACAGCCATGGCCAGCTCCGGCCTGGAAGATCAGTGGCTCTTGATGGAAACGGCTGTCGATTCGGCCCCCTCGAATGAGGACGCCTTTCTGAAACCTTGACTCGATTGAATTAAATAAACTTCACTCTCTCTCTCTCTCTCTCTCTCTCTCTCTCTCTCTCTCTCTCTCTCTCTCTCTCTCTCTCTCTCTCTCTCTCTCTCTCTCTCTCTCTCTCCCTCCCTCCCCCTCTCTCTCTCTCTCTCTCTCTCTCTCTCTCTCTCTCTCTACAAGCGATCATTACTGCTGCTTGTGACTTCACTTGGCTATCATCTTTCTTAGAGCCCAATCGCTGTCACCGGTCGCTGAAGGGCCATTAGCAAGTTCCTATCTCCGGTGGTTACCTATCCAATGCCGTCCTATACACGCCGTCCAATGAGTCTTTAGAGCCATTCTTTCTTTCGAACAGCTCTGTTAGCAGATAAAAGATGAGCAGAAGGAAATTTCTCTAAATGCCACCTGCTACGCTTGGCAGTCGGCGCCACATACTCGTCACACTACCATGGAAAACATTTTGCAGGTACAGTTAAAGGAGCTCTTCAACAATTTAGATAAACTCGCCGCGGTGGCTCAGTGGCTAAGGCGTTGAGCTGCTGAGCACACAGACGCGGTTTAGATTCCCGGCCGCGGCGGCCGCTTTCTGATGGAAGCGAAAAGCGAAAACGTCCGTATGTCCGAAATTTCGGCGCACGTAAAGATCCCCAGGTGATCAAAATTAATCCGGAGCCCTCAACTATGGCGCGCCTCGTCGTCGGCGTTGCGCCGGCGCGTTAAACCCAAGAATAAATAAATAAATAAATAAATAAATAAATAAATAAATAAATAAATAAATAAATAAATAAATAAATAAAAATGACAGTAACTAAATAAATCAACACTTTCGATAAACGCTTTTACTCTTTTTCGCATCTGGAAGCATTGCGAAAACTATAGCTATTGCCAGCACAGAGCAACAGTGCGTGATTTGCTCGTCGCTGCAAATGCACCTTCCGTTTCTGGTTCGCTTTTGTGGCTTTTTTTAAGTGGCTATCAAATGCGTTCTATTCTGCAACTTAAGGAAAGCCGGCAAACAGCCGCTACACCGCTGTAATGACGTCATTCAGCGGTCGAAGAACGCCAAGACCGGGAAGGAGAGAAAAATATTTTGAGCAAGTTTCTATGTTATCTGACGAGGACAGAGCAGTAATTTTTGGCTGAGGCACATTGCGACCCCATAATCTAATGTGTTGGTTGACTACTTTCTGCAAGCACTCAAGATTTGGCAAAAAAGTTAAAAAAAGTGTTGCAGCGTCACTTTAGTTTGGCGAAGACAAAATATTTGGACAAAGAAACCATCATTATGACTGTTTTTATGCCGACTTGATAAGGAAACGAAAACGAGCGCAAAAAAATTACCAGAAAAAAACACGCCTGCTTTTTTTTTCTTCGAACCCGCTTGAACCCGTTTGAACCGGTTCGAACCGGTTCGAACCGGAACGGAATGGTGCTCTGGAACTGAACCCGAACCGAACCCGAAAGGCTTGAACCCGAACCCGAACCGAACCCGAAAAAATTCCGGTTCGACACCCTGGGTTATGTTGAGGTCAGGGATATCTCATGACGTGGTATTTTAAGGCAGGATCAAGTGATTGCGACACGAGTTTGACGGACAAGGATGACAAACATTTATGCCGGACGGCACATAAGGGCAATGTTGTACGCTAACCAGGAAAGGTACACATAACTACAACGGAGAGTTCGACGAAACCATACTAGCGTTCAGTGACTACTAGCCCCACACACAAAAAATGACTCACGGTTTTTGCGACTAAAACGTCTCACGTGGTCGAGGCACGGGGATGTCGTTGAGGAGCTTGAAGGCTTGAGCGACGCACAAGTTTTGAGAAGTAACAGCCCGAATCAGGGCTGCAGCTGGTCATGACACCAGACAGCCGGGAAGAGAAGATGCAGTGCACCGTCAGTGGAAGAACAGACGCACTGGATACAAGGGCAAGGCCCGGCGTTGCCAGTGGCGACGTGTTCAAGAAGAAGAAAAAGAAGAAGAAGGAGGAGGAGGAGGAGGAGGAAAGGAAAAGGAGTAGGGAGAAGAAAATCAGAAAAGTATTCAGAAATGACGACTTTTGGAGGGTTTGGTGAGGTGCCAGAATAAGAATCGAATTACGTTGTGATTCTTTTGGAATTTTCTATGAAGCGCTGAAGGGCAGAGCAAACATCTCGGCGGCAATATCCCGTTTCTGAAGCCCCAGATGATAATAGAGCCGGCACTGATAATGCCAATCCCAGGCTATGAAGCGGCACCTCAAGAAGCTGACGTCTGAGGCTTGTAAATCGTCGACAGGACAAAAACTCTCACCTCCCCTCGCGGGAACCCCTGTGTAGATGCGACGCATAGGCGGAGCGGCGAAGGGACCGCGTTTTATAGCGCGCATAACGTTGAGGGGACTGCGTAAGCCGGTCCCAGTCGATGACGTCGCTGGCGTACTTGTAAAGCGGCGTGGACTCTAGGTGTTTGAGCCAAGCGTGGATGTTGCTTCGCCGGAGAACGGCACACTGGTTATATGCGCAGCGCGCCCGAAGGAGAGGAAACCGCGGAAGAGAGAGTACTGCACATGCGCCGGCCCCAGCGCGTCTGCCGCGGCTATGACGCAACACAATCCAACACAATCCACTTTAATCCAATCCAATCCAAATCAAATCCAATCCAATCCAATCCAAGCCAAGCCAAGCCAAGCCAATCCAATCGACTCCAATCCAATGCCCCTCGCGAGAGAGTGTTCGCTATCGGAGAGGAGAGGGGTGAGCGGCGCAGAGCGCAGCTGGCGCGGCGAGGAGAATGGGGGAGGGGCGGACAACGCCGACGACGACGATGACGACGCCGGAGGGACAAGGCGAGTGAATCAGATGCTCTGCATCTAAAAGGAAATGGTCGACATACTCTTCTTCATTTACAGTAACTGCGCATGGTAGGCTCCGCCAGACGAGACCTGTGGAGGTATGCATTCAACTGGGGTACACGACATCGAAGGCTCGTTACAATCACCTCTAGGTCTCGTGAATGGCACCAATTCGGTTTCCAGGAGAATTTTAGTTGACAATAATCTCTCAACGACAATAAGACTGATTCGTGCTGCCCTTGCAGCTTCAACAATCTACGGAACCTTGCGGCGATTAATAAAGGCGTTGTCTCAATGACATCGACAACAGGCCCGGAGAGTGCTACTCTTGCCAGTGAGTGAGTGAAAAACTTTATTAGACGAGAGGCCATGGGGCCCTGGGGGTGGGCAAGGATGATGGGAAAAGGGGAAGGTCACAACTCGCACAATGAACACAGTTGCAGTCTTGGTGTCCTAATCACAAAATTAACAAATAAAAGTCAGTCAGTGGCACTAAAATGCACAGCTCACACTTAAATGTACAGTTCACACTGTAGACAATGCTTTTTAACACTGAAAACAGTGCACGCTGCAGTCAGTTAACATTGTAGGTAGAACGGGCAAGTCTACCAGGCCGTTACGCTAATTTGTAGAGTCAGTTTTCAAGGGCGTACTCGGTGATTGCTTCTAGTATGGTGGGATCCTCACGAACCCGACTAAGATGTTCCTGTTCAGTCGCAGGGGTGGGACATAGAGTTAAAAGCTGGTGGCGATTACGGTCGAATAATGAACAAAGCCAAATTAAGTGATAAAGATTTGGTGTGCCTTCCCGACTACAGTGGGGTCATCGGCCCCTTGCCAGTAAATCTGCGGTATTTTTTTGGTGATTCCCGCATGCCGAAGGACACAATTAGTAGGTAAACTTAGTAATATGAGGTGGCAGAAGTGATCGAAACGTCCGGAGAAGAGGTGAGTCTTTAGGAAAAGAAAGGGCTAAGCCTACGGATAGGGAATCTGTAATTATGACTGGAGACGATATTGGTATGTTAAGCTTTCGTAGTGCCAAGACAATTGCCAAGAATTCCGCATAGAATATAGGGATAAAATCCATGAGACGAACCGAAAAGGATCAATTTAGGGAAGTGGAAACTATACCTATTCCGGATTTTTCATCTTGTTGAGAAGCATCTGTATATATGATAGTACTTTGCTGAATAGAGTTCAAATGATCTTGTAGGATACCATTTGTTGTTGTTGTTGTTGTTGCGCCTTTAGATATGGAGCATACCCAACCAGGGGATCGGCCAATCAACAGGGGACGGTTAAAATATATGAAATTCTAATCTAATTACGAGACGCTTAGAAAAGATAATTTAGACCGGTTGGAAAGAGTTTTGGTTCCATAAACGACAGAAAAAAAATCTGGAAAATCAAGGCGAGGGTGACTAATCGCAATCATAAAGAGAATATATTGGAATTTTCAATGAAGCGCAGGAAGGCAGAGCATGCATCCCGGCGGCAGAACCCCGTTTCGTAGCCCCGAATGATAGTAGAGCCGGCACTGTTAGTATATCCCCAGACTGCGAAGCGTCACCTCCAGGTTCTGATGTCTGAGACGTGAAAAATGTCGACATGTCAAGAGTGTTCCACAGACTCGTCTTCGTTACAATAGCTGCACAGAGATGTTGGCGCCAGACGAGACCTTTGTAAGTACCTATTTAACTTGGGTACTCGACAGCGTAGGGCTGTAATAATCACCTATAAGTGGCGCGAAGGGCACCATTCAGGTTTCCACGAGCATTTCGGAATATTAAAATTGCTTAATTACAATACAATTGATTCTTGCTGTTCTAGAATTTTCAGCATCCCACGGTACCTAGCGGCGGTTATTAAAGGTGTCGACTCAACAACGTCTACAACAGGCCCAGAAAGTGCGATCCTTTCTAGAGAGTCCGCGGTCTCGTTTAGTGTGATCCTTGCATGACCACGAACCCAAAGAAGGTTAATTTCAGTGAGGTGAGGTGGCAGGAGTGACCAAAACGTCCGCAGAAGGGGAGTGTCTTTAGGGAAAGAAAGGGCTAAACATACCGAAAAAGAATCTGAAATTTTGATCGGAGATGTAATTGATGCATCCAGCTTTCGTAGTGCCAGGACAATTGGCAGGAATGCCGCGTAGAATGTGGGGATAAAATCAACCAGACAAACTGAAAAGTACCTGTTAAGGAAAAGGGAAACTATACGTATACCGGATTTTTCTTCTCGTTAAGAGGCATCTGTATATATTATAGCACCTGACTGCATGGAGGCCAAATAATCTTGGAGAAGACGATTTAGCAGTCTGGCTGGTAACAGTTTGGCATTTTTAGGAAAAATGTTCCGGAAAGAGGAGAACTCCGGTCAAGATATGGAATAACCTGATTTATTGCTACACCCAATGGAGAAAGAAAGATTTGTACCAAAGTGATTTGTGGATATAAGGATCTGGGCCATTGGTGCAGCAGAAACGAATCTGGTTAAGCAATAAAGATAAACTATTCCCTGTTCACCCCGGAGCTATAAGCTCTCAGAAAAGTTTCCGCGTTAAGTATCCGAAACCTTTATGCAGAGGAAGAACGCGCGCTTCCAAGTAAACTACTGCATTAGCTACATTCTTAGGTAACCCGAAGCAGCAGAGAAGAGCCTGGCGTTCCAGGGGCCATATTCTCGAGTGCACAAATTGCCGGCAATTCGCCATGGTTGCCAACAATTTGCCGGAAGTCTTTTCTAATTGGCTTTCAATTTTGGTCACGTGCTTCCAGTTGACAAAGCGGTTGTGTGTGCTGTCGTCATTTTGACGTTTTATGACGTTTACGGGCACCAGTTCTAAAGTTTGCCTTATTTCTCTTTACTGAAAGCGCATAATTCTTGGCCGGCAATGAAAAACCTGACAAAAAGCACTAGATATGACAACGTAGGCCTGTCTTTGCTATTCAACAACAATAACGCTTTTAATACACGCCCTATCTGTAATTGGCTGGGAAGGCATGACGTAATTTAAACAGTTGGCGGGAGCAATTACGTCATTCATTGGCAACTTCAGCCTTGCGTAAAAGTGACGTAATGCTACGTAACAGCTTGAAAATGGGGGCTGTTTTTGTCGCAAAATACAAGAAAAATAGTGCAAAAAATTGCCCCGGCTTTAGGCACGGCGAAATGTCCGCTAATTTGCAGCAGGTGCAGTTTCACATGCGCGCTGTTTAAAGCATGTTTCCTACCGAAACAAATTATAGTTTCAAGTGCTTCCAAGTCAACGATCATGGAGCATACAAATAACGGGAAGTATTCTACTTTTATGTTTGGCAATAAAATAAAAACATTTTGTTTGTCGTAACCGCAACATAAGAGGGCAGTACAAGCCTCTCCATGACAAAGAGAACCCAATGCCTGGGATTTGTCCATACTCGACCTAGTAAGCTGCTGGGTCACATGATCGAACTCAAGAGAAAAATAACAAATAGCATCCTCGATAAACACGCACCGCGGTTGCACCCAAAACCGGCGCGGTGCACGGTGCCCAACGACGGTGCGCACCAGCACGGTGCATTGATCGAGGACGAACTGAGCGGTTCTACCCTAGCGCCATCTCTTAAGCTGTGAAATCAACTCATCAAAACGTTCACAAGTGGCTAAAAAGCAGCGTAATATAAAACAGCGCCACTACAAAGTGGTATGTATTGAAAGCTAATGATTATATTGATACGCGGTAGTCCGGTATCTACAGAAGGCACAGAAAGACGGACTAAACGCCGTCCAAGCAAGGGGCCGAACTTCACGCGCGTCGCTCTCAGCGTCTTCTTCTTCCCTGCTTGATGATGATCCCTCGTAACAGGTGATGTCTCGTAACAGAATGTCTCGTAACAGGTGATGTCTCGTAACAGAATCCCCCTCCCGTAAGAGAGAGAGAGAGAACCTTTAATAGAAAAGGATGACCACTGGTCACGATGGGGGAAAGGAATGGGGAGGGAGGGTAAGAGAAAATAAACAAATAAATGCTGGTCGTTCTCAGTAGACTCAATAACTGGGCCAGTTCTTGTAACCTGCAATTCATGGGCCAGTTCATGGTGATCGCAATAGGGTTTGTGTACATACACCAGTTCGTTCGGGGGAGGACCCGCTCAAACAACCCGTGCCAGACCGCTTTTAATTGAATAAACCGCTATTTCATATAATAGTTGTGCATCAGTTTGTTGTGGATCGGGATGTGGTTGGGGAGATTTAAATGTACGGTGCGTGGCGAAAGCTGGGCACCACCAAACTAGGTGTGTAAGGTCTGATGGAATGGTGGTACGGCAGTAAGGACATCGAGGGGGCAGGTGAGGGGTATACCACTTGCGAAGTGTTTCAGGTGTGTACGCTGAATTTGCAATATATTTGTTAATAAAAATTTCGTCTGAGCGGGGAATAGGAGGTAGGCGGCTGAGGTAGCCAGCTGGAGTTAGGGCTTTTAGACGTGTGCGTCGGTCCTTCTTGTGCTGGTGAATACGCATCGCTGGGGAGGAAGAGGGGGACTGCGACGGCCTTACCCCAGGCACCAGTGGAGGATAAGAGGGGGAACTCTCCTCAGCGGCCACATGAGCCGCCTGGTTGCCTGAAGAAAATGGTTCGTGGCCAGGTACCCAGTCGACGCGGATGTTGGTGTTGTTCCGTTTGAGGAGTTGAATTTGAAACAGAATTTCGTGGACGACAGGGTGGGTCGAATCATACGATTGCAATGCTGTGAGGGCCTCGTACGAATCTGTGAGTATGCCTATGGAGGGCGGTAGAGGTGGGCCACAGTCAAAGGCGATAGCTGACACTGCGTTGTTAATAGCGTACAGCTCCGCATCGAGGCTGGAAAGTTCCTTGCCAAGTATGGTCGTGTACCCTGAGAGAACCGGTGCCTCAGGGCATGTCCAAGCAAGGCCCGCGCCGTACTGGTTTACGCTTGCGTCCGTGAAAATGTCCAGTTCGTTCTGAAGGCGATCCCTTTGGAGGCGTCGGATTCGTCGCTGTCGCAATAGACTATTAGTACGCTCCATAGGTCTGCTATGCGTAGAAGTATCAATTGCTGGTCGCTACCAGGGTGCTATGGGGACTGGGTACTCGGAAAGTACTAGTGGTCTTCTGGCGTCCCACGCTACTAAGGCGTGTCCCTGGTGTGTAAGGGGTCTTTTGAAGTCCGCCTGGGCTTTGACCTCCTGAATGATGGCTTCAATAGAATGAAGAGGTACAGCTTGCTCCAGTTTACCAATGGGTGTGTGCTTTGGTAAGCCAGTGACTGTCCTGAGGGTCGCCCGATGTAGCACCTGAATGGTTTTGGTGTTGGTCTTGTTGAGGTCGTAAGCCGTTGCACCGCACGTGAGGGTGCTCACAGTGACATCCCTGGCCATATTCAAGATGGCATTCTGCGATGCTCCACCATATTTATTCGACAATCGACGAATGGAGTGCAGTATGGCATTCTATTTCTGTTTTAATCTTTTGAGCCAAATGCCAGGACTGTTTTTTGTTCCAATTGGAAGGCCTAGGAGTGTAATGGGCTCAGTTGAAGCAGATACATCGCAGTTGACTAGGTTGACTACAATTTCTTGGGGCGGGTCACGTGGCTTACAACCATATACTGCCAAAAATTCGGTTTTTGCAGGTGCGAGTTCTAGACCTAGCTGAGCCAGAGTGAGCTCAAGGCTATTAGCCGCGGCCTGTAGCTCAACAACCTGGCTCTCGAAAGAATCAAAGTCGGCCGCTTCAGTCCAGACCGTGATATCATCGGCGTATATGGTGAAGCGGGCGCCTGAGTCAATTTCAAGTTGTCGAGCTACTCTGGTCATGGCCAGGTTGAAAAGTAGAGGGCCTAAAATCGACCCTTGGGGAACACCGCGGTCGAGGTAGTAAGTCGTAGGTTCCCATCCAGGGTGCGAACCGTGAAGTCGTACAAGCCGGCTTTGGAGAAATGCTGTAATCCAATTTTGCGTGCGGGCACTGGGGTAGGCACGAGCAAGTTCCTCTAGAATGACCGGGTGGCTAACCTTGTCGAACGCCTTTCGCAGATCAACCGCCATGATCAGGTCAGGAGTGCCGCGATGGTAGTAGGGGCGGGTAATTACCCTACGCAGAAGCCAGAGGCTATCATGCGTGCCAACATTTGGCCGGAAACCTGTTTGGGCTGGGTGAAAATACGGTTGGACATATTCCAAATAATGTGTGAGCCGACTGTTGATAAGGCGCTCAATAAATTTGAAAAAAAAACGGGCGTGACGGATATCGGCCTAAGGTTCTTGATTTCAGTGGAATGCTGGTTGGGTTTGGGGATAGGCAAAATAAGTGTTAGTTTAAGGTGTTCTGGCACTTGTCCGTGCTCCCAGAGGTCATTGATCTGACATAAAAGGTGTTTCAAAGCCTCAGACGGGAGGTTTCGGAGGTGCTGCCACGTGACACCGTCATGACCGGGCGCAGAATGAAGCCGTCCCTGGCGGATTACGATGCGTAACTCGGCCATTGTAAAAGGCAGCTCCAAGTCAGGGTCAGGCTGAGGAATATCAAAAATTTGAAGTGGAGCGGGGGGAGAGGTGGAAGCATGGGGAAAAAAGGTACTTATAAGTCGCCGCTCCACTGTTGACGGGTCTACGCTGAGGGTTAGGGTAGCGAAAAGAGGGGTTCGTTTGGCAGTCTTCTGAGTGAGGCTGCGGTGCAGACGCCAAAGCGGCGGTAAGCCTCTCGCGTGACTGAGGGTGTCACATAGAGTTGTCTAGTAATATTGGTTTAGCTCTTTTTGATAAGCGGTAATAAGTTGGTACTGTTTCCGAATCTTTTGGAGATCTTTCTGGCATTTTCCATTAGATCTATAGGTGCGAGTGAGCTTATCTACTTTTTTCCAAAGGTTAGCCATGTGGTTGTCCATGTGTGGCGTTTCCATAGCACATTCTATGTCCTCCTGTGCCCGGGTAGATGTTGTGGTGATTAAGAAGCAGAAGTCCCGTAATGAGGCTGGGGGAGATGCACTCATTATAGCCTCCCGAAAGGCATCCCAATCAATTCGCTTCATGGTCTTCCGTCGGCGGATCTTCTTCCCACGGAGATGGATAAGTATTGGGAGATGATCACTGCCCCAAGTTGTAGAGAACGGTAACCATTTGCGAGTAAGGCAAGGAGTAGCCCAGGTTAGGTCAGGGGTCGCATCTTGCTGCGAGGCATGAAGACCAACTCGAGTGGTCATGCCTGGTTCATTAATTAAAATGAGATTTGAGGCCTCGGCGGCGTCTTCTAGTGCTTGTCCACGAGAATGAGTGTGGGCATAGCCCCATGTGGTGCTCTGTGCATTGAAGTCACCACCGAGAAGGATTGGGGTACCGGGAAATTGGGCCATGAGAGCAGGAAGCCAGGCGAAAGAGGAGTTAGTTTTTGTTGAATTGACAGGTTTGTAATAGGCAATGGCCACGATAATAGGTTCACCGCTAGGTAAGCGGGTGTGCACCGCGACGACTTCATGGTTGTTGGAGTTAAATTCGCTAGAAAAAATTTGCTGGGTACCTACGGAGGAACGCACCAGAACTATATCGTAACCGGGGAGAACAGAAGTGGTAAGAGAACCACGGCGGATGTGATGAGGTATAGAGGGGTTAGAAAACGTAACATACCCAGCTACATGAAGGGTACAGCGCGTTTCTTGGAGGAGAATATAGAGTGGCTGAATTTGTTTTATTTTCTGTTTGAGGATAGTTTCTTGTTGACAGAAGCTTCTGCAGTTCCACTGTAGGGCAGTCGCGGGTGTACCTATTGTGGCTGTTTGGTGGGTCGCGAAGGGACTTTGCGAGGGGGTTCTTTGGGGGGCTCTTGCTTAGGCAGTTTCTGAATAACAGATTCTATTAGGCTTCTGATCTGGCTGAGTTGGTTGTCAAAATTTTCCTGGTCTTTTTTTTGATCTGCCTGGCGCGCGAGACGCTCATAATGAATGTCCGCGCGGACAGCCTGGAGGGCAAGTTGAAGAGGGGAGTCGTGGAACGACTTGGAGGTTGGTGTGCGCTTGGTGCTGGGGCTACGGCTGGGTCGGTTTTGGGAAGTCAGATGGAGCTTGGAGTTAGACTTCGCGGGAGGCTTTGTTCTGTCAAGGAGGCGGCTTCTGAGCTCTTGGTTCTCTGTGCGGAGTTGGCGATTTTCAGTTCGCAGCTGTTGAATGTCGGAACGCAATGCAGCCAGTTGCGAAAGTATGGAGGCCAAAGTTGCATCCTGGGGCTTACTGGAAGAAGATGCGACGGCATCGGATTGATCCGCCGATGCTGAAGAATTAGTTCGAATGCGGTCAGCCCAAGATACACCCCACGATGCATCGCGTTGAGGGTTGTTGGTTGGTGGGGTAGGGATTCTGCTGGAGCACGTGGGGTTGAGGGCAATGTGTCGAAATTCCTTACAAGAAATACAGTAAATCTGAGGGCCACAACCATCATCTTCCGAGTGCGCTTTGCCGCAGGAGTTACAAACTGCCTCTGCCGGGCAGGAGCGAGCCATGTGTCCGACGTTGTGGCAGTTGTAGCAAACTAGCCTCTTGGGTTGGTACAGGGAGACTTTCACAATGACCATATAATATTTGACTACCTTTGGTAGCGTGGGTGTGTCGAATCGGAGCAAGGCACGGTTTGCGCGGCCGAGACCGGTACAAGATAGGATATTGGCCTGCTCACAGCGGAGCCACCGGAGTGTTTCTTCGTTGCTTTCATCGGGCTCTATTGAGATGATTCCTCTGGAAGTGTTGGGCTTGTAGGGAGACAGTTTGATTTCTACAGGGACATTTTGACGGGCACCTTTGAGGTCGAAATGGAGTGACGTGACGAGGAGTAGTCTCGATGCGTGCGTGTCCCGTAAGAGCACCGTCTCGGTGCTGCCCAGGGCAAAACTGTAGGCTATGGACGGTAGGGCTTTAGACGGACGACATGGACGATGTCAGTCTTCGGAGGGCGCGATGAGTCAGCCGGAACGACAGGGGCGATTTCATAGTTTACACCAGTCACTTGGCGCAGGACATGGTAGGGGCCGTAGTAACGGGCGAGCAGTTTCTCAGAACGCCCTACTTGGCTCGCAGGACACCAGAGAAGCACGAAGGAACCTGGCTCAAAGAGGCGGGTGCCGTGGCGTCGGTCGTAACGGGACTTTTGACAATCCTGGGATGACATAAGCCTGGTGCGCGCTATGCTGCGTGCAAAGTCAGCCAACGCAATGGCGTCTTGGGCCTAACCAGAAGGCGGCGTGTTGTGTTCGATTAAGGTGTCCAGGGGCAAGACCGGCTCTCGACCGAAGAGGAGGTAAAAAGGTGAAAATCCGGCGGTATCATGACGGGTCGAGTTGTATGCGAATGTAATGAAAGGTAAATCAATGTCCCAGTCGCGATGGTCATCCGAAACGTACATGGAAAGCATATCCGTTAGGGTTCTGTTAAGTCGCTCCGTAAGACCGTTGGTCTGCGGAAGGTAGGCAGTAGTAAATTTGTGCGTGGTTGCGCAGGAGCGAAGGATGCCGTCGACTACTCGCGACAGCAAGTTTCGTCCGCGGTCAGTCAATAGCTGACGAGGAGCACCATGATGGAGGATCACCTCGTAAAGGAGGAAATCTGCGACATCAGTAGCGCAGCTGGTTGGAAGGGCCCGTGTTATTGCGTAACGGGTCGCGTAATCAGTGGCCACTGCAATCCACCGATTTCCGGCCGCAGACTGGGGAAAGGAACCAAGCAGGTCTAAACCAACGTGGAAAAATGGTTCAACCGGTATGTCCAGTGGCTGAAGAGGACCGGCGGGCGGCGTCGTTGGTGCTTTCCGACGTTGGCACTTGTCGCATGCACCGGCGACGGCGAATAGAGCGGTAAAGCCCTGGCCAGAAGAAACGCCGTCGGACACGGTCGTATGTTCTTGAAACTCCTGAATGACCAGCTGTTGGATGGTCGTGCGGTTGCTTAAGGACGTCCAAACGAAGGTGGTCAAGCACAACAGGGAGCAGCTCGGGATCTTCCAGGCGTGCATTCTTACGATAGAGCACACCGTCCTTGAGTTGGAAAAAATCGTACTGATGGGTCCGAAGGGGCGTTACTCAGGCGTTCAATGATCTGGAGCAAAAATTCATCCTGGCGCTGCTCTTTACCAAGTTGGAAGAAAGAGGAAATAGCCAGAAGGGATGGAAATGCGTCGGAACACGTAGGCTCAGGAGGTTCGACAGGGTAGCGTGACAGACAGTCGGCGTCCTGGTGCAGGCGGCCCGATCTGTAGACGACTGAATAAGAACACTCCTGGAGGCGGAGAGCCCATCGCCCGAGGCGGCCGGTTGGATCTTTCAGTGATGCTAACCAACAGAGCACGTGATTATCCGTCACAACAGAAAAAGGTCGGCCGTAGAGGTATGGACGAAATTTGCCCACAGCCCACACACGAGCGAGACACTCCCGTTCTGTGGTGGCATAATTTCTTTCTGCTGGAGACAGGATGCGGCTGGCGTATGCGATCACGCAATCCTTGCCGGACTGACGCTGAGCAAGGACGGCTCCAATGCCATGGCCGCTGGCGTCAGTTCGGATTTCGGTGGGTGCAGACACATCAAAGTGGGCTAAAATGGGCGATGTGGTGAGGAGATGCACCAATGTGGTAAAGGCGTTGGCCAATTCAGGGCCCCACTCAAAGACGGTGTCCTTCTTCAAAATATCAGTTGTAGGACGGGCGATATCAGCAAAGCCTCTTATAAAACGGCGGAAATATGAGCAGAGGCCCACAAAACTGCGGACGTCTTTCGATGAGCGGGGCACAGGGAAGTCCTTAACTGCTTTGATCTTTGATCGGGATCGGGCTGTACTCCTTGAGCGTCGACAAGGTGGCCCAAAATAGTTCACGCCTCGCGAAGCGACACTTCACGGAGTTTAGCTGCAGGTTGGCCTGACAGAAAAGAGCAAGGATTTCACGCAGGTGCTGGAGATGAGTCTCGAAGGAGGGAGAAAACACCATGACGTCATCGAGATAGCAGAGGCAAGTGGACCATTTAAATCAGCGCAGAAGAGAGTCCATCATAAGCTCAAAGGTGGCGGGCGCGTTCCACAAACCGAACGGCATAACCTTGAACTGGGAGTGACGAAAGCGGTCTTTTCTCGGTCCGGCTCATCAACTGCAATCTGCCAATAACCTGAGCGAAGGTCTATGGAGGAGAAGTATTTCGCTCCATGAAGGCAATCTAGGGCATCGTCGATACTGGGTAAAGGGTAGACGTCTTTCTTGGTAACCCGGTTCAAGTGGCGGTAGTCCACACAGAAGCGCCAGGTGCCGTCTTTCTTTTTTACCAACACGACGGGTGAAGCCCATGGACTACAGGATGGTTGAATGATGTCCTTTGCGAGCATTTTTTCAACCTCCTGCTGGATGACTGCTCGTTCAGAAAGAGAAACATGGTACGGCCGGCGATGGATAGGCATGGAATCTCCTGTATCGATGCGGTGCATTACAGTTGTGCTTTGCCGCAAAGGTCGGTCACCCAAGTCGAAAACGTCTTCAAATGATGACAATAGGCGGCGCAGTTTGCTTGATTGAGCTTGAGATAGGTCTGGGCTGATCAGGGGTGAAAATTTATCTGGCGAGGTAGGTCGATGGTTGGATCCATGTTGTTGCATTGGGTCACGGTCTAAAGCATATGCCGAAATTTCAGCTGCCACTAAATGGGTGAGCGCGGCGACGGTTATATCTTCTGGAAGTACTTGAGTATGGAGCGAAAAGTTGAGGAGAGGCAAGCAAACGCGGTTCTGTTTGATAGTGACCACAGTGTGGGGCTGTGCAACATTTCGCGTCAATAAAAGTCGAAGATGGGAGTAACCAGGTAGTCACCGTCAGGAATGGCGGTAGACGTAGTAAGGGGACATAAGTGGCGGCTTGACTTTGTAAGCGAATGTGTTTGGACGAGCACAAGCGCGGCGGGGAGGAATCGGCAGTAGGCGGCAACTCAAGGCGAAGAAGGCCCGTAGAGGAATCGATGAGTGCTGCATGCTGCGTTAAGAAATCGCGGCCAAGGATCACATCGTGAGGACATTTGTCCAAAACAGAGAAAAGAACAGTGGTATCGTGCACATACCGACAGGTGCACATACCAGCCATCGCCGGTGTACCGCCTTCGGTAACTTGAACATGCGAAAGGGCAGGTGTGAAGACTTTTCGCAAGCGGGTCCGTAGATTAGCACTTATAACGGAAATATGCGCCGCTGTATCAATCAATGCCCGAACAGGTAGGCCATCAACTTTCACGTAGAGCAAATTTTCCCTCGTCGGCAGCATCAAAAGAGGATATCCGGTCGGGGTCGGGAATGTAGCATCACCTCTGAGAGCTGCACTCGCTAGTTTTCCGAGTCGAGGCGTCCGTAGTGGGCCGGAACGTAGAGCGGTGGGGCTGCGGAGAGCGAGACTGTCGGCGCTGGGGTGACGGGGAACGGCCAAATCGTGGGGTGGAGTAGACGGCAACGGCGGCACTGCGTTGCTGGTAGCTGGCAGAAGTGCGGTTCGTCACAGACTGCGGGACACGGTCGTTCCATGTGCTTCGAGCGGAATAAAACCAGCGGCTCTGGCAATACCGGGCAACATGACAAACACGCCTGCAGTTAAAGCATATGGGTCGGTCATCGGGAGTTCTCCATTGAGCCGGGTTCCTGTAAGACCGTGGCCAACACTCTTGGCGGTCGGGGACGACTGAGCTGGCCCGCAATGATTGCAGGAAGCGGCGTTGGCGGGAAATTGCCGACCGACAGGATGGCTCATGTGGCAGGCTGGCTGCAAGCCCATGCAGGCAATTTCATCGCGCACAACTGCTTGTATAACGGAAAGTGTCGGCAGATGAACGTCAGCGACGGAGTGTTGGGTGTTGACAGGCTTCATGGCCTCTATCTCACGTCGGACGATACGGGTCACCGTATCTGCACTGGTTTCTGCCGGTGGTGGGCTCGGTGGCGAAACTGGGCCCTCACATGAAGACGTTGCAGCGGTATTGGGAAGGCGCACGAATTTCTGAGTGATTCGACGGGTTTTCGCTTGTTCGAAGCGCTTGCACTCATCCAAAATTCAGCTTACAGTGGAGCAGTCTTTGCACACGAGCAAATTGAAGGCATCATCTGCTATGCCTTTCAAAATGTGGTCAACTTTATCCTGCTCGGACATGTGGTCGTCAACTTTGTGGCAAAGGGCCAGTACATCTAGGATGTTGATGATGATGATGGTTGGAGTTTTTTGACGCAAGGCCACCTGGGGCAAAGAGCGCCAAACAAAAGTATCTAAAAGAAAATAGTGGCTACTAAAGCCAAAATAACAATAAAATATATTAACGGCAATGGTGATGGCTGGTGTATAGGGCCAGATTTGATTATGCGTGATAGGAAATCAGGTTTAAAAACTTGACGTCTGACAAGTACAAAAATTCACAGCATATCCACGGGGTGAATGATGATGAGTGGGCGAAGCTCCTGAGGGGAAATTATCGGTAAAACCGTGACTCTTCAGTGAAAGTTCGCCCACTACATCTGTGTCCGAATGTAACGTCTAGAAAGTCTCGCTTAAACCGCGCGTCGGCACCTTGGGGCTGAGCTCGCCTGATGCGTTTTGCAGACGCCTCACGAGCTCTCACTGCATCGGGGTCTGCCTGCCGATACGCGCGCTTTCTCGCCGCTTCCCGTTCTCTGACGTTTTGGAGATCCTCTTCGCGCCGCAGCCGTGCCGCTTCGCGTACGGCAGGGTCCTCGCGCCGTTGCCGTGACGCTTGGGCCTCTCGTTCTCGAACGCTGGGATCTTGGCGGCGTCGTCGCGCAGCCAGACGACACGCTTCGGCCTCCCGCTCTCGTACGGCAGGATCTTGGCGGCGGCGTCGCGCAGCTTCACGGAGCGCTTCTGCCTCGCGGGCTCGCACATCTGCAGCCTTATCCATCGGGCGACTCCGAGCGCGCGCCAACAGCGAACGGATTTTAATACAACGCTCCCCGCCATCTAGTAAACAATCCAAGAACTAAACTAGAGGTAGCCACGCCATCTAGTAAACAATCCAAGCGCATGTTTTCATGATATACAAGTACCGCCATCTAGTAAACAATCCAAGAACTAAACTAGAGGTAGCCACGCCATCTAGTAAACAATCCAAGAACTAAACTAGAGGTGGCTACATACATACGTCGAGGATGGACAGACCCACGCCCTAAGGAGCTTCGCCCCTAAAAAACGATGGATGTAGGGGAATATGTTGTCTGTAGAGTTCTCTGAAGTGTTTGTGTCGTGTTGCGTGAAGTGCCTTGCATGTGATTAGTATGTGCACCACGGATAGGGCCTCTCCGCACCTGCTGCACTGGGGTCTAGAAGATCCCGTCAGCAGATACGAGTGCGAAGCATGTGTGTGCCCTATCCGCAGCCTACCCAAGGCGACTTCTGTGTGTCTGTTGCGTGTCTCAGTGGTGTGTGGTCCCAAGCGTGGCTTTATTACATGTAGTTTGTTGTCTGTCTGTTTGTCCCAGTGTGTTTGTCATGTTCTGCGCAGGTGTTCTCTTATGTGTGGCTTGAAGTTTGTGTATGGTACGGTTGTTATGTCTACAGTGTTCCTGAGTCCAGCAGCAGCGGCCCTCTCGTCTGCCAACTCGTTATCAGCGATCCCTGTGTGTCCTGGGACCCAGCAGAGGAGCAGCTCATGCTTTTGTGCATACACGGACATAATAGTGTTGAATACAAGATTAACTATGTGGTTTTTGGAGGGCTTGTGCGATGCCAGTGCGCGAACAACACTCAAAGAATCTGTATAGATGGTGGAATTGGGAATCTAGTTCTCAAGAATGTGTCGTACAATAAATAAAATTCCATACGCTTCTGCTGAAAAAATTGTGTTTACGCCCATGGTTCTGGCTGCATTGAAATTCGGACCATGAGCAGCGCACGACACCATAGTGGAGGTTTTAGAAGCGTCACTGTAGAATTCTGCACGTGGGTATTTAAACTGCAAAGAAAGAAAGTGCTGCAGTATTACAGCTCGCGGTACCCGATTTTTGTCAAGTTTCATAAAAGAAAGGTCGGAGGACACAGGACGAAATTTCCAAGGAGGTAAAATGTCTGAAAAGGATGATCTGTACACATATAAAAACGAAGCGCTCAGATCTGAGGCTCGCTCTCTCACTCTAAGTGAAAAGGGCAGCGGAACGGATGGGCGATTTACAAAAAGCACAGATGTGGATGTGTCGTTAAAGACAGGATAAAAAAGGATGGTTATTCAGCGATGAAATTTTAAAAGCATAAAGTAAGTCCATGTACGTCCGTTGGTTCTCAGGGCTCCACTTAACACACTCGGCATAGAGACTCTCGACAGGGCTAGTGCGAAAAGCACCCGACGCAAGCCGTAGCCCCAAGTGTAGCACTGGGTCAAGCATTCGCAACGCTGTTTTAGTCGCCGATCCATATACCACACTGCCATATACTAAACGAGACCCAAGCAAAGCAGTATAGAGCCGTAGTAGGAGTTCTTTGTTGGATCCATATGATTGATGGGAGAGAACCTTAAAGATATTCATTGTTTTTAGACATTTATGTTTAAGTTCCTTGATGTGTGGAATGAATGTGAGTTGCTTGTCAAACACACCTTAGAACTTGTGCTCCTTGTTCACAGGAAGCGACACGCCATTAAGAGTAATGTCTGGGTCCGGATGGACCCCGCGCTTCCTGGAGAACACGACGCAGGAGCTTTTTGCAGGATTCAATTTAAACCCATTCTTGTCTGCCCAGCCGGCAAGCTTCTTGACACCAAGCTGGACTTGGCGTTCGCATATTGCCGTATTACATGATTTAAAAGATATTTGCACGTCGTCTACATACATAGAATAAGAGATTGTTGGTGGCAGTGCCTTTCCAAGAGAGTTCATCTTTACTATAAAGAGAGTGCAACTCAACACGCCACCTTGCGGCACGCCATTTTCTTGGACGTGACCCTTTGAAAGTGCACAACCAACTCTTACTCTGAACGTTCTCTCCGACAAATAACTTACAAGGGTGTTCAGCATATTACCCGAAACACCGAATGACCTGAGGTCACTACGGATCCCATAACGCCAAGCGGTGTCGTAGGCCTTCTCGAGATCGAAAAAGACAGTTAAACAGTACTGCTTATGCACGAAGGCATCCTTGATGTATGAGTCAAGTGCAACCAGTTGATCGTTCGTCGATCGCCCCACCCTAAAGCCTGTCTGGCAGCTCTCGAGAAGACCATTGTACTCGAGGAAGTACACGAGCCTGCGATTGATCATCTTCTCGAACAGCTTGCACAGGCAGCTCGTCAGGGCTATTGGACGGTAACTTGAGGGGGACGATGGGTCCTTTCCCTCCTTCAAGAAAGCCACTACAATGGCCTCCCTCCAAGAGTGTGGAATGTGCCCCGAAAGCCATATTTTATTATATAGATGTAGAACTGCTTTAAGTGTGTCTGCGTGCAGGTGTTGTATCATTGTGTATGTAATGTTATCTGGGCCTGGAGCTGAGGGTTCACACGTGCTCAGAGCAGCCCTCAGCTCATGTAGTGAAAACAGGGAGTTGTAAGAAGTCTGTAATTTGTTGTTGTCGTGTAGGGACTTCTTTTCACAAGAGGCTTTATGTTTCAGGAAAGTGTTCGTGTAGTGTGCTGAACTGGACACGTGTTGGAAGTGTTGTGCGAGTGTGTCAGCCAGGTCTTCCAGTGTGTCCCCTTTTGTACTGACCAGGGGCAGGCTGTGTGTTTGTTGTCCTTTGAGTTTGCGTATACGTGTCCATACCTTGCGTGTGTGTGTGTGTATGAGTTTATAGATGTTATGAATGAGTGCCAACTATCTCTTTTTGCCTCACGGCGCACACGTTTTCCGAATGCCTTGGCCCCTTTGAACAAGAGGAGGTTTCACGACGAGGGGTACCGACGGAGGATACCCCACGCCTTGTTCTGGGCCTCTCGCGCCCGCCTACAGTCCTCATTCCACCACGGCCTCCGCTGGTTGCGCGGGGCACCAGAGGCGTGGGGAATAGATTTTCGGCGGCGTCGAGGATGTGCGCCGTGAGGAGTTGGGTAGCTTCTTCAACGTGTAGGTGTCCTATGGATGTGTGGTGTAGTTTCGATGTCTCTGTTTAATGTGTTCCAGTTAGCTCGTGTTTCATTGAACCTATTAAGGGAAGATGAACTGCTTGGGCCTTTACCTATATATGTAAGTAAGAGGGGGAGTGGTCACTGCTATATGGGTCAGTTCCCACACCCCACACGAGAAGAGGAAAGAGAACTGCGGAGCCAATAGCCAAGTCAAGACATGAGTATGTGTTGTGTCCTATGTTATGATATGTAGGCTGTTTATTGTTGAAAAGGCATGCTCCAGAGGATGTAAGAAACCTCTCTATCAGGCGACCCCGGTCATCCGTACGAGAGGACCCCCAAAGAGAACTGTGAGCATTAAGATCGCCTGTTAGAATGTATGGTTGGGGCTGCTGGTCAACCAGCGCCTCGATGTTAGAGTTAAAAAGTGTAACATCAGGAGGATTTATATGGAGCATACCGTTATCAACCTATTAAATATTATTAAGCGTATTGCTACAGCCTCAAGGATAGTGTTTAAAGTGACAGGGTGGCATGCTAAGAATTTCCGGACGATTATGGCCACACCGCCAGAAGAGTGTGTGCAGCCATCCCTGTCTTTCCTGTATACCAGGTAACTATTCAAGAAATTTGTGTGTTTAGAATTCAAATGTGTTTCCTGAAGACACATTACACTTGGCTGATTGGTATGCAGAATCTCATACATGTCAAGATTATTCAGAAGGCCTCTGTAGTTCCATTGAACAATATTTTCTCTTCCCATTATTTAGTGTGATAGCTACTGGAGTGTATATGTTTATTAGTCGTCTTTCGGGGCTGTGACTCTTGGATTGGGCTTTTTGGGCCTATCTGTAGGCTTGGACGTCGGAGGCCGATCCTTGCGCTGCGTTGCAGGCAAGAATGGCACGACGTCCATCTCGTCGTCCGATGTCCTGGGTGTGCCCGTCGAACCGGGCCCCCCGGACTTGGCCCCCCTTCTGGGGCCCTTCGTTTGACCCGCCACCGCCGCAGGTATCGGAGGCACCAGAAGTGGCACGGGCGTTGCCGTGGCGGTGGGAGCCGGTGCGGGGCCCATGGTGTCCATGGCACCCTCCAACGCACTTGATAATGGGGAGGCAGGGACGGGAGCGGCACCGGTCCCGACGGAAGAGGTTGCCACCACAACCGCTACTGGGTGAGCGAGCGGTGCAGAGGCTGGTTGGGCTGCCAGAGGCAACCCAGGGGGGGGGGGGGGGGGCGGGGGCGGGACCAAGTCTGACTCGCGATTCGGGGTCCCCGCCGAGACCAGACGCCGCTCCGCCCCCCGGTGAGCCGCGTCGGCGTACCTCCCCAGTGGGAAAGAGGCGAACCTCTTCCGCGCCTCTGGGAAGGTGATGTTCTCTGTTACTTTGACATTGATTATTTTCTTTTCTTGTTGGAATTTCTCACATTTGCGGGAGTACGGCGCGTGCGATCCCCCGCAGTTAACACAAGTGAAGGTGGTGGAGCTGCAGTTATCTGTCGGGTGGTCCTGCGCGGCGCATTTGGCACAGGTCGTTTTGCCGCGGCAAGAGTTCGTACCGTGCCCGAACCGCTGGCATTTGAAGCAGCGGCGCGGGTTTGGTATGTACGGTCGGACTGGACATCGTATGAAGCCTGCATTGGCCGACTCGGGGAGCGTTGAGCAGTCAAATGTCAAGATCAAGTGTTTTGTACGGATTTCGGTGTCATTTCGACGCATGATTATCCTTCGCACTGCCGTCACACCCTGATCTCGAAGGCCATTGAGCAGATCTGTCTCTGTTTCGGTCACCAGGTCAGGATCGGAGATGACGCCCTGGGAACTGTTCAGCGTGCGGTGGGGTGTGATCTTTATGTCTGTATCTACCATGCGGGTTTGTTTGAGGAGGTTAATAGATTGCTGCCTGTTGTTAATCTCGATCAGGATTTCCCCTGTTCTGAGTTTCTTGGCTTTGTAGGATTTCCCTACAATGCCCTCAAGGAACTTGGAGATGAGAAAAACAGACTGTGCAGTGACGGGCTTTGACTTGTCAAGAGATTCCATTATTAGAAAGCGGGAGAAATTGTCAGGTTTTGGAAATGTCAACTCTGGCAAGAGAGGAAAGGAGACTTCGGTGCGGCCCCTTTTCGGGGGCCGATCACGTTTTTGGGGGGGTTTTGAACTATCCATATAGCATAGGAAAAAGCAGGGGACGGGGGTACTTTCTTCGCTCGGTTTACCCTGATGCCGAGAGAGGTCCCGGAGCTCCCTGCCTGGTAAACAGACAGGGAGCCCATCCGCCGGAGCTTGACCTGGGCTCCGACGGCCACCGTTCGTGGTTACTAACCCTCCACCTATAAACACATCGCCACGGTTGGATCCAGCATATGTTTGGGGGCTCGGGGTCCGCGGTATCGCCAGTACCGTCACCAAGATTGCTCAAGGTGCCCCGTGCGGGGTACATCTAGGATGTAGGCTAGACCTAGCGCAGCTTCAATTTGCCGTTCAAGGGCGCGTTCGGCGCGTAGTTGGAGCTGAGTATTAGAACAGAGACCTTATCAGCTGTCTGTAGCAGACTTTGTCTTGTGTTCTCTGTGCCAACGTTTCGAGATATCCGGGTGAAATACATGGCTACATGCACGGCGAAAAAATGTTTTGACTTAACTGATATTTCGAGATTTATCAGGCTTCACGGCAACGAAAGATTACTGTTTTATAGAAAATAGTGAAAAAAAGGATTCAGGAGTCTGACGTTTACGCACTCCGGTTAATCGACGTGCATGTATCGCAGGCACGAAAAACAGAAACAGATGCGGAACACTGCTTCAAAAGCAACAATGCAATAATATGAAGAAAAATGTTGTTGGAATCGACGCTATGACGGATACATACCCGGATAGGAAGAATATTGATGATCCGCTCTCAGAGAATCTGAAAATAAAACAATATACATTATGCTTCCAATTTTGTATTGGTAGAATTTAGCACTGAAGTCTGAATAGTAAGCAAAACAAATGCAAACGTAGACATCAAGCTATACACAGCGAAACTCTCACAAGTACAATAGAAAAAAGTGTAATGAGGGGCAAGGTTTCGTGAAGTTATTTATGTTCACCGCAAACTCGTCATCAACCCTATACGACATATTACTCATAAAACGAACAGTCACCCGAACCCTGGGAAAGCATCAATCGCAAACGAGATATGACTCACCTGCACGAAAGCGCCGCACAATTTAAACAACACATTAGTCTTAAAGGTCACACCATAAAACTTAAGATTTAAAACTAAATTTGGGTAAAATGCCTTTAGCAGGTAACTTACTACATTTTTTGCTTTTTCTAACAACACTTTCCTCAGCTCGGAAGAGTTGAATCTCGGGCTGGTTGGTGCATAATTGTGAAAGCTACAGCGCGTCAAACGGGACCGGGAATGGAGTGTAGAGCGCAAGTGTTTCTTTACTCCTGTTTTCGTGCGGTTTGAGGCGCTGTAGCTTTATTTTAAACCTACGTCGCCCTCGAACTTTTTTGCTCATTTGTCAGCAGCTCTGAATAATACTTTCTAAAAAAACTGTAGTGATGGATCTGGTGGCCAATGGCAAATGCTGCCCAAGTTAAAATAAAGCATCAAACCCCCACTAGTTCCTAACTATAGCTTAGTAACAAACTATTTGGCATGGCGTTGGTCTGCGTTATTCTACAATCTGTTCGTCCGGGAATATAGAACTCATTGCTTTGTTCTACTCCTTTAGGCTTTTTTTACCACCGGTGATTAAGCTCTGGTAGAGTCGCGCGCGAAAAGATCCATGACAACAGCTGGACCACGCCGTCCGATTTCCAGGTAGTCTTTGTAACAATTCAGCCAAGCCACGAAGTGTGAATTGAGCTAGAGCTTCCTGCCCCCTGCCGATTTCTTTCTCATACACAGTGCACTGCCTATGAAAGCTGTTACAACCTACAATTACAACCTATGGAATTATTACAACCTATGAAACCAAAACCCTATTCTTCCCCAGGTTCGCAGATGCTTCAAAATGTCTCGTCAGGCGGTTCCATCTGTGATTTGCAGGACGCTTGCTTCCCATCGCTGGTTACATAACTGACGTGCTTTTGTGACTGTTGTTCAGTGGGGTCTTCTTGTACCTAAAATCACTGCGTGAGGCGCCTCGGCGTACCGTGACTAAGCGGCAAATGCACGGGGCTTGAGGTCCGCGTCGCTGCGTGGCAGGCGATTCTGGGAGGCATAACTCGCATCCGATGAGTATGATTCTGTTGCTATGGGGCTCTTCTGCGCTTTGCGCAAATGACCCTTCTTGCAAAAAAATAGCCGCAGAGTTCCAATAGGTATTGGTTCAGCTGCGGTGGCTTCAGGTGCACCTTGATGGCGGGCACAAGCTTTAAGCTGCACAGAGTGAGCACTATGGGGATGATGGCCATTCATACATACAAAAGATGTCCAGCCACAATCTTTATGGCTTGCTGCCTCATCTGCCATTTAGGATTTTTGTGCTGTGGCATCATGGAAGGTGGGAAACTGCGCCTCCTGCTGTTTGGGTAGCCATAGTCGTCTTTCAAATGGTATTTTTAGCACAACCTACCTCCCCTCATCTAGGGAGGACAGAAGGAGGCTTCTTACGTTGGATCCAAGGCCCACTGCAGGTAGCCGCAGGTGTCGAGGGCACATACACCGGAGTGTTGCCTCATACGCTCCCACAAAAGTCAGTATTGGGGATCATCCAGTATCGCGCGCCAAAAAAAAACAGGCAGAGGATGGGAAAGTTTCCCTAGAGGGTAAAGTACCTTGCCAGGCCACAGCACGAAACTTGTCGGTTTAGTAATCCAGGTCGACAACATGGAAGCAATTTTTTTTGAGAAACTTAATCGCCCGTGGGAAGATGTTCATATCCTCGATGGTTGTCCTCAGGAAGACGAGAAATGACGACGAGAACATTCGCGCTGGTCCAAGCCATCGTAGTTTCCAGAATAACATACGTGACATCTTATTTCCTCCTGAACAATGGGAACAAGCAGGGGGTGCGTGTAATCATTAGTTAGGCAGTCAAGCAAGCTATTGGAGTTCAGGTGAGCGCGGCTACAAAAAAACACTTCGAAATGGGTCTACACCTCACAATCGATGGACTTATTGAGGGTAATTTAGCCAATTTGAAAGAAAGGCTGAGCAAAATACATGCATGCAGAAGCATCTTGCAGAAGATATGCTGAAAGGCGGCGGAATCTATGGATGGAAACCAGTTGGCTGTTGAGTGGCTGGAACCCATGAACACTAAGCCAGCGCCCAAGACTAGAAACCATGTGAGTCATGGTGGCGGACAGGTGGTTCGAGCGCGTGATTTCAACAGACACCAGGAAAAAAGAGGAAGGAATCGTTTCCACGGACGCCTCTTCACTCTGACAGAGAAAACGGACAACCGCAATGGTGACAACCACGCAGGAGCTGCTGACGTGTGCACAGGCTGAATTCAAGAGTGTAGAAGAGGCAGAGACTGCCCTGGCCATAACCCCAGCGGGCATCATCATCAGCGGACATCATTCCACTTCAGCGGACATCATCAGCGGACACACAAGGGAAAGCGCCTAGCACCATAAACAGGTTTGCTTTGTACACCAGCATTCTTTAGTGAAACTGCTAAAAACGCTCCACCGTTCGATCTCCACGGCCTTGAGGTCGACTCTGGTTCCTATTGTAACGGCCTGGGTTCGAGCCGAAACAGTTTTGAGCGTTTTTTAAAGTGGAAAATTGTTCTATTTAAAAATGTTCTCAATATTTTATTCATGTGCCCGTAAATAACAGTTGTTCAGTATGTTTTGAGATTGCGGCAGCCAGTGCGCAGGCTATCACCGTGTTTTAATTTCTACTTTGCTCCATAAAGGGAAGGCCCCTTCTGTGCGGTAGACGAATTGTAAAGTCGCTACCGGGCAGGACCAACGCAGTCACGGACTTACAGAAAGCATAAAGAGTCTTGTAGCCTGGCTGGGTGCCTCAAATGGCACTGCATGTGCTTATTTAGGAGCAAACAATTCGAAAAGAAATATTCTGCGGTTGAGGGGAAGGAATTTGCCCAACAGCTGGTCCAAGCGCTCACCTACCACACCACGGTCGCAACCGATGCTACCCATAGAGACGCAACTACTACTTAAGGCTAACATTCCTTTAAAGCATATTTATATATTTACAAGGATTTTACTACGAGGGCGGGTATGAAGTTCCCAAATCCAACAACTGTAGTCTGGGCGTTCTTGGTGAGGTGCGTACTGTAGGAGTCATTTTTGTCGAGTGTCTGACAGAACAGGGCAAGTCCATATCATGTCTTTGCCGTGTCATGGGCAACAGGACGCGGGAGGTACGGCCAGCTGTATGGTAAAGGAGCCAAACACTCCGCACGCCACGTCCAGCTGACTGCTGGAAAAAGCGCCATGCCCAGATAAACTCCGAGGAGGAGGCCTTCCACCGGCGGGCAAGGACGTGTGGCCGATCCGATCCACGTGGGCTCAGTTATAATTCTTTCTGGGCCTAAAGTTGTAATGAGGCATGACGGGATGGGAATCCGAAGGAGCGAAGACGTAGAACCAGGTGGCTGGAAAAGCTTGCCGAGATGCAAGATAAAGCATTTATTTTCCGGAAAGACTGGCTTGCACTTGGTCGTTTCCATTCGGAGGTGGTACATCTCCTCAGTCCAGGAAACCTTTGGCAGTGGCTGCCGTCTTCGCCCAGTTCACCATATTCTTCTGGCGCACCGGATCCTCACCAACAAATGGTGCCGCTAGACCTTTCACCTGCGTGGCGTTCACTTGTATGAGCTCCTGACAGCTGCTGTTCCACAGAGGCGGAGGCATTATCTTTGGGTGTGAAGTTAGAGTTGTTAAAGAGGCTTAGTCATGTTTGGATGTGTCCGGGAGGCGGTTCTGGCTAGCCAACTGCAGGGCATGTGAGCAAGGTGTTGGGTACGTAGCAGTAACTACATAGATACCTAAATGGCCTGGGGTAGAGCAAGTCGCCCAGAATGTATAGTGGGCACTAGAATTTAGTTCGGGAAACTGTTGGTAGGGACTTTACTCTAACGTATGAAACCGTGAGGATAAGAACACGGGATCCCATGAAGGCAGGAGGAGAAGATATGTATAATACATGGAAAAATGCACAGCTGTGGATGAGTCCCATCATAACTATCCCCGCGACCAAGTGACCCATGGGACACACAGATGTCTAAAAAGGAGGACGTTCGTCACCGAGCGCGTGAGCTTACATCTCCGTGCTCGGTTTTCCTTTCCTTCGACCTCGTCAGGTGGGACAAGGTTTCCTACGAAGAACGCGGTTGGGGGTGCCGCTTACTCCATTCTGCACGCGCGGATGGAAATGATGCTGCCGCAGACACATGAAATGCCCCGCCTGCTCCTCTGCCACGACTCCAGTAGATCTACAAGATCTTCATCATCTTCATTATCTACTATGAAAATTCCCTGAGACTCTAGTCTTTTCGAGGAAACATGCGATGGTGCAGGCCTCAATTTGTGGCGTGAGACTTATTACCATCAGTTTCTCCGTGGTACTGTTCACCGGTCGACTATATCCGGGATTCTAAACTATCTTCCTGTGTAGCTCGAACACGCTTTTTACTGTGAAGCACTATATGTCTACCCTCCTCCTCGCCCAGTTTCAGTCCGGTGATGCCGATTTACTCGGCGTCAATAGACCTTATGCGAAATTGCTTGGTAACCTAGCAACACTGATGTAAACGAGACCGTCCGCCATATTGGTACGGGCGACGATCGGGAAGTCTCGTATTGTTTACGGTGGAAGAGTAGGTGACGGTAACGCGGTATGGCCCAAACTAGACGGCGTTTTCCGGGTCCCGACCACGGATTGTGGACGAAGGACTTGTCTGCGCTGCCGACTGTGTCTGGTGACTCATACCACCCGTGGTGCCGCGCCAAAGACCCATCCGAGTGGCAGCGGAGCAGGGCATACCGCCTAGCCACCGAGGCCTATTGCTCGCCTTCATCGGTGCGGACAAGCACGTGTGGCTCGCAGTATGTAAATCCTTGTTGGTTTTTCCCTTGACGCGAGTTAACCGGTATGAGCATTTGTATAGCACTCTGTTCACCGTTGTTTACCACGGAAATGCGTAGCGGGGACCCTGTTGCAGTAACCTTGGAAGAGGAATGCAACAATCACGAGACCATGCCGCTGGTGGGTAGATTGGTTATTTTCAAATGTTGTACATCGACATTATGGTATGATTTTTGGCGAAGATATTTACGGAAAGGTTGCGATCGTTTTCGGTGACAGTCGTCCGCCCGCGGGTTTGCCGCAAAGCAATCGCGCTTTGCGGTGAAGTCAACTACAAAAGTTCATATACGCCTTGAATTTTCTTTTTTAGTGTGTATGTTTTCATTACTTATTGCGCGTGTTCTGTGCAAAAATCTGTTTGTGGGTCTGGCTTCTCCTTTTTTGGCAGTGGGGTGGTTGTGCCTGTTTCTAAAGCGCATGCTTTCAGTGTTCCCGAACAGATAATACAGTAGCACCTCGTTAGCTCGAACTCACTGAACTGAAAGATTTTTTTAAATTCGATGGGTCATCGGTATAGCCCGAATGTTTACATGTTTATCTCGAAAGGTTTTTGAACTGAGTTCCAGATAATCATAATATTGCTTGCTTAAGCTATGACGAACACGATTATGCGGGTACTGGTATCATTACCCACGGTGAGGTTTGTAAATGTTAAACTTCCTTCTTTTGAAAATACATCAACAAAGCATGCAGCGATACTTGCAGGCTCGAAGTTGAAAGACAATTTTCACATCATTGCTGTTTGAGGTTTATATTATTGCCTTTGCAACAGTGTTAAGAAAGACACAAAATCTGGTCATTTTGAGTCTGTTCCTTGCGGCCACTGCTTTCCGCTCTGTCCCTTTACCATAAACTGTAGCGGACTAGTCCTGTTCTTCCCAGAGTGCTATTTACTGCTACTCTCTCTCTGTTCTTGCAGGTTGGGCTTCATCCATGTGCTCAGCAGCTGCTTACGCTCCCAGAAGAAAAGTAGTCGGCCCTACGTTGTGTGCCTCACCTTTGAGACGGACAATAGGGCGATTGCGGAGGCAGCCTGCGAGTGCCCGGCGGGTTGCAGTGGAGCATACAGTCACATCCTGGCGGCTGTGCACCAACTCGTCCTCTCGCAAGCCCAATGTTTTAAAGAGGCGCCACCGGAGCTTGCGTGCACTGAGATGCCACAACGGTGGGGACGTCCGAGACAGCAGGGAATCAATCCAGCGAGTGTCCAAGACATTGATTGGAGAAGCCCGCGAGAAAATGGCCCTCCCTTCCCTTGCCAATGCGTCTGTTCTACGCACGTCGAGTGCAGAAGCAATGCGAGCAGCAACCGAGTGCCGTGGAGACGCTTGGGAGAAAACTTGGTAGCCTTGGAAATGGGTTTGGCAAGAGATGCCAAGCATCTCTTGCTGTCGGCTCCGTCGTCCGTCGTCGGTCTGTCGTCCGTCGTCCGTCCGCACCTCTCCCCCTCTCCCCACCAGCTGTGCGATAGCGCGCCCGCTTCTCCACCTCTGCCTCTCTCCACGCCAGCTGGGCGATAGCGCGCGCGCTGCTCCTCCTCTCCCCGTCTCCACGCCAGCTGTGCGATAGCGCGCGCGCTACTCGTCACCGCAGCTGTGCGATAAGCGTGCATGCGCGTCTCCTTTCTCATCTCGTCCTCTCCACTCCATCTGCTCTATATAATAAACCCGGTCCGCGCGTCGCTCCCTCAGTTGCTGCTTCGGTTGAGTCACGCTGCGCCGTCCGGAGTTCCGTCATTTTCCGTTATTTGGATACCCAATCTCGTGAACGTTTCGGAACCTCCGCGATGCTTCGCATCAACTCAAGGTTCCCTCGAGGGAAGGTGGTGTCATTTTTTTGCCTCTGTTTTGAAGGCCTCACCCCCCACGGTGACAGAAACAAGGACTGGCATGGCACCTGGAGGGTCGCCTAAGAGCTACCAGCAAGCATTCAAGCCACATTAGGCAGTGGTCATGTCGCGAGTACGCCGAGGCTGGGGAACGTCGTGTTTACGAGACCACGGCATGTAGGCGTGCGCGAATGCTTCCCTTTGCTACATTTATATCCACACTTTGCTATACTGCACGCGCTATAAGTCAGCGAAGTAGTTTAATTTTTAATTTGCTGGGCTTTTCACTGTAAATACAAAAAAAAGCAAGAGCACTCAGGCTGATGCGTGGCGGACTAATGCAACTCCGACCGTTTCTTTTTTTTTCTTGAAGAAAACTTGACAGGGGCTTAGCTACCTACAGCAATGGCCACTATCATTACGTCGGAGGCATGCATGCAGCATGTGACAAACTAGAGGAGTGAGTGCGTAACAACAAACCTGTAAGCCCGCAAATCCGGAAAGAAGTGCAAAAGCTCGAATTTTCAAACGTTATATCATCATAAAGCAGTGTACGCCACTTCCGCAACGACGCGCGGGTAAATGCAAGGTAAAAGAAACCAACAACATACTCCCATACCATGCGCGCCCGCCACAGAGGAAATTTTCAACCGCGCCATGACTCCGTGGTGCGGCAAGAAAAGTTTGTTTACAGCCTAGGTAAGATAGAGGATTGTGTAGGGGCTAAGCGGTACCATTTAAAAATGAAATGAAGCGGGCGCAGAGACACAGCGACGAGTGAAGAAACAAAGCCTAATTTTGACAACGTGTGGTACTGTTTCCCCGCTCGAGCGCAGCTGTCATTCACATGAATATTGATTGATTGTAGGGTTTTCACGCGCCGACGCAACGCAGGCGATGAGGCGCGCCGTAGTGGAGGGCTCCGGATTAATTTTGACCACCTGGGGATCTTTTACGTGCGCCGAAATTTCGTACACACGGGCGTTTTTGCTTTTCGCCTCCATCCATTCACATGAATAGGTGGCGCACGCTCAGGCTTCATTTCGAATACCAAGGCTGGACCATGGAACCCCAACGCAGCTGTAGTTTTCATTCGGACAGCGACTACGAAATCCTGCGCTTAGTGAACCAACGACAAATATTTGCTCCCAACGCACCGCGCCCAGCGTGTCACAGGTTGGTCGCGCCGGCATACTTCGCCTCAGAGAATTCGTTCAAGAGCGTGGAACTTCATGTACGTTTTCTCCATTTGGTCCGGTATTTCCGCGTTGCGTGCACTGCGGTGTGCACCAATGCTCCGGCATTGTAGTCCACCACCAAGAGCGGTCAATGCCCGCCTTCTATGTTTGGCTCCGCTTTGCTACTTGCTTTCGGTTCTAAACGACCGTACCAAAATGGCGGACCTAGTTACCGGAGTCGACGTGAAATGGCAGTGCGCATTTTGCATAGGGTCTATTTGAGGCTCCTCCTCGCCACCGCCGAACACTCTATCGCAACTGCTATTCCCCTCGCCACCACTGATGCCTCTTTCACAAGCAGTGCTATCGGCTGACAGCGGTGGTAGCGCCCTTATCAGATGACTGCGGAGAACACACAGAATCGCGAATGGGCGTAACAATGACCGAAAGGCGCCGCCGCAGTTACGTCAACCTAAAATTCCACCTCGCCGAGTAGCTGTGAATTGAAGATGCACTTGCTTGGTTGTAACGCAGGCGTGAGCCCATAATTGTTTTTCAACTCGAAAGGCTTTCCCAGCAACATTTTCGCCGTTGTGTTGCGCGCCTAGTCGCGGTTCACGCGGTGTGTTGCGTGCCAATCACCGGTTGCGGGTTTAGGTGTGCACGGGTTAGGGTGGGAGACAGAAAAGTTGGACGCTCACGCACAGCAGGGCTCCATGCTGCTACCGATAATGCCCGTTGGGCTGGATCGAGATTAAAACGTGTATGTCTCATGGCTCAATGTATCCTGCCAGCTGTCGTCCGAAATCGAGCGGTTTCGGTCTGATTGGTCGGTTACACAGACAGTAAGATGCGTACGACGGGGAAGAGAAACGGACAGTTGTATGTTTGTCCGCCAGAATAAAGCTCAAGGCCTTCCAGATTCAACTTGCTATGGGACGGACGCATGTCGTTCGCTTGGATGAAGAGCGGGAATTGAAGAAGCTTCGGCTAGGACACAAGCGCGAATAGGCGCAAGAACAATAAAAAATTCCCCCGCATTTCCCCGAGGGGGAGAATGTGAAAGTGCGAATGCACGGTTGTCGGCCCGCTTGCGGCGCTTGCGCTCGGCCCCCGCAGCCCCCCGCCTCGCCGCCTTCTCTTCCATCTCTTCCATCGGGTTTGTAGTATCACGTGTACACCACGCAGTTATCAAGCCGCTATAACGCCGCTGAGTCGCCAACGCACGCCGCTGACGACGTAGTTTGAATGCGTTAAAGATATAAGGCGCGTTACTAACACTGATATCAGCGTCGCGTCCGTGGCTTAGTCGGTAGAGCGTCGCGCTGCGGCCGCAAAGTCCTCGGATCGAAACCTGGCGCCGGATGCTGTTTTTTTTTATATAGAGAGGAGGACTGCGTTAAAGATATAAGGCGCGTTACTAACACTGATATCAGCGTCGCGTCCGTGGCGTAGTCGGTAGAGCGTCGCGCTGCGGCCGCGAAGTCCTCGAATCGAAACCTGGCGCCGGATGCTATTTTTTTATATATAGAGAGGAGGACTGCGGACGGACGGCGCCGCCGGCGGTGGAAGGTTTGGGGTCGCTTATAAAGTGCATTCGCACTTAAAAGCCGCTGCCACCGCCGTTGCGTCGTGAAGTTTTACCTGGGAATCCCTCCCTGATGAACGGAACTTGCCCGCTTGGAACGCCGACGTTAAGAGTATTACTTCTACAGCTTAAAAGGTCTTTAAGAGCGACATTTTCGACGGTTTTCTTCACTTCTAAGCCCGCGAACATAGCCGGTTGCGGGCGCGCAGGGGCTGGGAGGAAAGGGGAATGCACGCGAAGTTACAGGTTCCATACGCTCACTGATTACATATCCGTCGTGCCGGAGGACGGTTTAAACGTGGACGTCAAAGAGCACAATGCGACCTGTCCGGTGTCCTCTCAGTAGTCGTGCGAATTGCCCTGGTGTGTTACACAAACAGTAAGATTCCTACTACGCTGGAGTAAAACAGACATCTCCCTGTTTATCAGCAAAACAAAAAACTTGGGTCTGTAGCGGCATCATCTTCGTCAGCGCCCGCGCCCCATCATCATCAGTAATGCAGAGGATGACGCAACACAGAACACGATGGCCTCCGCGCTGCTCGGCCGCACTTCACGGGCGCTCTCCGATTCTCGGGCCCATGTTGTCGTCCCCACGCAACTCTGAATAAATGTAGGCACTGCCGCACCGTCTCATCGGCTGCCTACATAATTGGTGACCCGGACGTGATAGCTCGAAGCGACGTTGCTTATGTGCGAAGGCCCATGAGACACCTGGGAGGGTGGTGAATGCTCTCCGAACTCGAACGCGTTGCTGCAGAAGGGGGCGGGCAAAAAATTGTCTCCGCTGAACTTGACTCCCGCACTGTCATGAAATGAGCAAGTTGAAGGGGAGCCACAAGTCCATCGCCAGGTGCATGAAGTTTGTGTTGCCTAATGCGGCGTTGACGACTCGAAGCAGAAAACGCGGCACCCGCAAGCGAAGCAACAGGCAAGAGTGCACGTGGTGGATGGCTCAGAGTCCGACTGCGGGCTTTGTGCTGGTCTACCTGACCCGTCAATGTTTTTGTCACAGGTAGTTGGAGGGTGTCCATCCTTGCTGGTTGAGCGCTTACTAGCCCAAATGCTTCCTTGGAGGAGTCACGCTGCTCCTGCGCATTCACCAAGACGGAAGACATAATGTCACGACGGCAGATGGTTGGTTTGTCGATGAGAGTCTCGTCGGTGGCGCACTGCACCTGTCGTGTATGCCATTCAGGTGGCTGCGTTGCGGAGCACACGTTCTGGAGTGGTGTAAGGGAAGCGGTCACCGTGGGTTTAGATGGGGGAGGCGTCAACCGTGGAAGTCGCCGCCTCGGTGCTCTGCGGATCCCCGGCGCCTTCTTGTGGTGTGGTAGTAGTCGACAAAGCAGGCGGTGGTTGGTGACCGTCTGCGATGGCGTCAGTGGCAAGATTTGTCAATGATGGTGCAGCTGCCGCACTGGAGGTTGGGGCCAGGGGGACAACACTCGTGGCAGAGGTCGATGCTGATGGCGAAGAGCGTGCAATGTGCGGCGGCGATGCTTGCGCGGGGCGTGCGGGCACCTCTTCAGCTGCAGACCGAAACAGGTCGTCCCGAAAGCCGTAGTGCGCGAGCATGGCAGCCCCAAGGTCATCACAGGGCGTTTCGCTGGGCGGTGGCAGGGCGAGAACGCAGCGCAGCTCGAGGGGAAGCGTCTCCTAAAGGATGGACTGCTTGAATGGTTGTATGGTGACGTAGTTCAGTGAGAACGTAGCCTCAAGCTTAATTAAGCAACCTTGGATGTTGCGTGGCTTGAATTCCGGTATTGGTGGGTCCCCCCCCCCCCCGTCACCATGTCGGTGTACCGTTGGCCGGGTGACAGGAGCGGCACGTCCGGGTCACCACTTTTCAGGAAGCAGGCGTGAAGCGGAGGCGGCTTCCCACATTTATTTAGGTCACGTAGGCCCGGCCACAACGAGCGGCCACCAGCTGCTGAGTGGAGTTCCAACCATCGCGTGGAACTGCTCATCACCATCATCGTCAGCGCCCGCGCCCCGTCATCATCAGTAATCCAGAGGTTGACGCAACAAAGAACACGATGGCCTCCGCGCTGCTCGGCTGCAGTTCACGGACGCTCTCCTATTCTCGGGCCCATGTTGTCGTCCCCACGCAACTCTGAATAAATCTAGGCCCTGCGGCACCGTCTCATCGGCTGCCTACAGGTATTTCGAAGTTTCATTCAGCTAATTAATAGAAAATATGATCAATCGCAAATTACGGACAAACGTATATTCTTTCGTGAACTCCGTGGAGTGCGTACGGCTTCGCAGGCCATCCTTCTTTACAAAATCGAAGGGCAGTAATTTTTTACTCATAAGCCCAAATGCAAACACAACAACTCAAAGTGTAAGTATTTTCTTAGCAGCATAGCCGAGGTGCGGAAACAGCAGTGCAGCTTACTGCGGTAGTCATAACTCCATCGTTAATGGTGGCATCTATTCGATCTTTCAGGTTTGTGAGACTCGACAGGTTTTGAGCAGACTTTCGGATGCTGCGGCTTCGTTCGTGCGGAAATAAATCCTGGTAACGGGCCTGCCTAATTATAAAGATGATAACCAAAGATGTGACGTTTCAGCTGGAATACTGTCACGAAGTCAAAGACGACGCAGTTGCCTTCGAGGAAAGTTTATTAAAGCGAACTTGTGCTCCCTTAACAAAGAACTCAAAGAATACAAGGGCGGGGAAGCAGCATTCAACAAAGTGACGTCGAACGCTAGCGTAGGCGAGTCGAATACCGCGGCATCTGATCTGCACGCTTTTTATCATTCGGCGTGCGCGGTTCTCGAACCGTCGATTTACATGCAGAACATTGTAGATCGAAGAAGATTGTTCTCAGCTAGTGATGTTAGGGCGAAACAGTCACCTTATCTGAGTGATGTAGCCCGTGCGGCATAGAAATAAAGAATGGAACACGCGCTTCGCTTGATACACAGATAACAGAGCCCGGTTGCGTATTCCCAAACCATATCCCGTAGGGGCCGAGGCCGACCACACCCCCTTCAAACAGCGACGTCACAGCGTGACGTCACTTTCTCTTCGTGCGCGACTTAATGCGACGTGGATTTTTTTTCCCGTTTTGGGCGGCGACCGATGGCTTCGCTCCGTGTGTGAGGATGGGGCTGCTGCGCTGGGGAGCTGACGCACATTTAGTAAAGTTAAAGGCCCAACCACATGCAGCGTACTTTCGGCGTTTTCTCGCGTGGCGACGCGAGCTGACGCGCGAGCAACGCCAGTGTCTACGCTCGCCAGATATCGGCGTCCACGCAGCGCGAGAAAGCAGCGGAAAGCGGGCAGCAGCGGTCGGGTGTCACGTCCTTCTCATGCTTTGGGGTCCTTCCTTTCAGCAGAAGAGAATCAATTTCTTTTTAACTTGCGGTTATCGGCTGCCTTGAGACAAATTGCAAGCTATTTCTATTCGAAAGCGCTCATTCATTTGTGGCTTGTATGGCTTTCATCGGGGAGATCGGGTATTTGCGATGGCTTTTTTTTAGTTAAATAAGGAGCTCTGGCTACGTCGCTAGCAGTATTAGCATGATGGGGCTTTGCTGCAAGATTGGTGCGTGACGACCAAGCCTTATCAACGCCAGAATGCTAGCGGAGCATGCCATTCCATTCATTGCTACCGTGGCTTCCGTAGGGGAGACCGAGGTTTTGCGATAGCTTTTCTTGACTCAAATAAGGGGACTTTGGTTACATCGCTTGTAGTAATAGCATAACTACCCTCGGATCCAAGATGGGTGCGTAAGAATCATGGGTTACCACGGCTCAAGTCTCTTAAACATGACCAAAGCAAATCACTCGACAATATTCGTTTGCAGCCTCTGTTAGGGTACCAAATTCTTGAGACACGCGTCTTCTCCTGGCGTGGTCGAGCAGTTGCGCACTTGTGTGCTGGCGTTTTGTTTTGAAATTCCATGGTTCGAATCTTGGCAAAGCCTCGTTTTTTTGCAATGAGGGTTTCGCCGCCTTTTCTTTTTTTTTCAAGGCAAACAATGGGGGCCAGAGTGCCTTGCCGTTTAACCTACAAGTGACGTTCGACGGTACCCTCAGTATCAAGGCAGCCCCGAAATTTGCTTTGCTCACACTTTGAATTCATGAAGCTGCAGTCGGTACATAACATCGAGGTTAAATCAAGTAGCAAGTAAAGTTGTGCTAAGTGCGTCTTCGTTCATCATCCTATCTCATTTTGTTCAGATTTGACGATAATGACTTCAAATACATTTCGCAGGATGTCAACATTTGCCCGCAAAAAGTTTTATAAGGCTAGGGTCCTGTTAAGTGCAGTTCAACAATCGACAATAACTGCTCATAAATGACTTCAACTAATGGCATCTTTAATACAAACGTGTCTAGCAGCGCACCGACGCGGCGGCTAGCGCGTGACTATACTAGTACACGATAGCGTGACTTCGCCGGTCTCATGCCCGTGTGACACGGCAGTTTCAATCGCGATCGAGCTCGATCCCGCTCGAACTCAATCCTGGTTTCTCAAGAGCGCTCGATGCTTCCAAGAGCGATCGAACGAAAGCGGCGATATTCTCATCCCCGCTCAGTAATGGCACAGAAGGTTGATTGATTGATTGATTGTGGGGTTTAACGCGCCGACGCAACGCAGGCGATGAGGCGCGCCGTAGTGGAGGGCTCCGGATTAAGTTTGACCACCTGGGGATCTTTATCGTGCGCCGAAATCCCGTACACACGGGCGTTTTTGCTTTTCGCCTCCATCAGAAAAGCGGCCGCCGCGGCCGGGAATCGAACCCGCGACCTCGTGCTCAGATGGCACAGAAGGTGACCACTAACGCCAGCCTGCAACAAGCTTTAACGGACACACAGAAATGGGGTGAATACGCTGGTCTCTCGCTTTTAGTCGAAAAGACAGCCATTCTGTCCGTGGCCAATGCTTGGGTCCGTCGTAGACTGTAGATGTCACCGATCTCGCTACAACTCTCCGGCCAGCCTGTGCGTACTGCCACCTCTCTTCGCGTGCTGGGATTGGAGATTTCATCGTCAGGGTCAGCTACCTTGTGGCTTCCATCTGCCCGCCAACAAGCAGGTCAAATGCTACACCTTATCCGTCGCATTTCACAAAAGTCTGGAGGCTCCTGCTTCAAAATTGCCGATTTTTGGGTGCGGTCAATACTTCAGCCTCGACTTGTATATCAGTCTCAATTCCAGCATATGACCCTAGCGGAGTGGGCCCGACTTGAAGCAATTCATAGAGCTGCAACGCGAACGATCACTTGCCTCCCTTAAATAACCCCTATACCAACTCTTCAGGCCGAAGCTCAACTTAACACCCTGGACGAGCTTGTACATCAACGCCGCTCCGCACGCCAGAACAAACTAAATTTTGTTCCGGAGGCAGCGGCGTTGGCGATCTACATGGGCCGTTCCCTACCCGCCTTACCAGCCCACCCTGTAGCTAGGCCGCCCTGGCTGTACCATCAAGTGACGGACAACCGGCCTCTCATTCGACTCCACAGTCGGTCGATGGGAAACGCAGACGAGCAATCCGCAGGCGTGCCATTACTAGCGACTGCGAACCTGCGCCAGGTTGTAGAGGAATTTGTGGACGCTGGGGCCCAAGACGGCGTTTTAACTACAGCGATCATATGCCCCTCTCATCCAGAAGCAAACTAACTTATGAAATACCCCGCACCTGGCCTTCTATGCTGTCGGAGCCTACAGCCATCCGGGACGGACTGCAAGCTCTACTACCGGCACTTCTTGAAGCTCCTGGAAGTTTTACGGCACAAATTTACACGGACTCAACCGCAGCCATACGGGATTTGCGACGTGTAGCCTCCAACTGGTCTGTCTCAAGAGACATTCATGACCTGCTGGACACGTGCCCCTGCCCTCTCCGACTGTCTAGGATACGGCGTAATACTATCACCGCTCATATTGCGGCAGATAGTTGCTGTCACGTTACGTCGGTTCCACGGCCCCTGCCCTTGCTGACAACTGACCCACATGACCAATTTGTCCAACTAAAGGATGATCTGCGTCGTGCTACACGTGCTCTCATCCCACCGTTTGGAACAAACCTTCCCAGTGGGCTCGCTCATTGGGAAGAGGTCCTGCTGCGTAGACTACGAGTTGGGGTGGCCCTCTCTCTTGCAGTAACCCGGGCGTGGCCACCGCGATACCATGCCCAGTTTTCCTCGACCTGCCCCTTCTGTACGGCTCCTGCCGAAGACGCTGACACCAATCACCTGCTATGGACGTGCCCTTCCCTGAGTGCAGCGAGATCCCGACACCTTCGCGGCACAGGCCTGCATCCGGGGAGACCCCCCGATCTTCATCGATGGCTGTGGAGGCTCCACCACCGCTGTCTTCTAGACTTCCTCCGGGAAACGGGTGCAAACTTGTACCTGTAGGACCCTATGCCGAAGGGCATACTGTCGCAATTAAAAAAAAAACTAACGCCACAAATTGTGTCAAAAACTCCCACCTCCCCTCGCGGGAACCCCTGTGTAGATGCGACGCATAGGCGGAGCGGCGAAGGGACCGCGTTTTATAGCGCGCATAACGTTGAGGGGACTGCGTAAGCCGGTCCCAGTCGATGACGACGTTGGCGTACTTGTAAAGCGGCGTGGACTCTAGGTGTTTGAGCCAAGCGTGGATGTTGCTTCGCCGGAGAACGGCACACCGGTTATATGCGCAGCGCGCCCGAAGGAGAGGAAACCGCGGAAGAGAGTACTGCACATGCGCCGGCCGCAGCGCGTCTGCCGCGGCTATGACGCAACACAATCCAACACAATCCACTTTAATCCAATCCAATCCTAATCCAAGCCAAGCCAAGCCAAGCCAAGCCAATCCAATCCAAGCCAATCCAATCGAATCCAATCCAATGCCCCTCGCAAGAGAGTGTTCGCTATCGGAGAGGAGAGGGGGTGGCCGCAAGTACATTGTTAGCGCCCTCTGTCATACGCAAATGCAACCGGTGCAACTTATTGATCGCGAATGAAATTATTGAAACGTGCCGTGTAGCAGCGGCAGTGCGTCGAGCGCGTTCGAAAACTCGATCGCGATTCACTTCAATCGCGATTGAAAGTGCGCGTGTCTGCGCGTTGCCGCCGAACGACGCCGACGCTCGTGCGACGCGTGATTTCGCGTCCATGTGGTTAGGACATTAACCTTTTCGTACCTATACGTTCCGGAAAGCATTCTCAATAAAGTAAAGACAAAAACGTGTTTTGGTCTTTTGTGGTCGCTCTGCTTCGCGGCGGTCGATGGTTTCGCTCCGTGCGCGAGCATGACGTACGCGCTTGGAAGCTGAAGCACGAAGCTTCTCACTCTCCGCACTCTGTTGCGAGCCTGCAGACGCTCGTCTTCCATCCTGTTCCTAATTAAGCTAGCGCTGGGCGCGGTGCTCTAAGTGCGCGCTCAGGCGGACGCTTTTTCACGTACATGTGGTCATTGTCTACGTTCCTGAAAGCGAACACGCTCGATCATTACAGTGAAGACGAAAATGTTTTTTTGATCTTGGGTGGTCTTTTGGATTCCGTACCGAAGCGCAGAATGTTTGCTCCCAATCGGTCGAAAGCACACGCGTACGTTGGTCGCTGATCTGCTGTTAACATCAGCGAGCGTGTTGATGCGTTTTTATAATTGGGTCATTACCGTCAAATCTGAACAAAATAAGATAGGATGATGAACGAAGACGCACTTAGCACAACTTTACTTGCTACTTGATTTAACCTTGATGTTATGTACCGACTACAGCTTCATGAATTCGTAGTGTGAGCAAAGCTAATTTCGGGGCTACCTTTATACTGAGGGTACCGTCGAACGTTACTTATAGGTTAAACGGCAAGGCACTCTGGCCCCCATTGTTTGCCTTAAAAAAAAAGCCAGTGAAACCTTCTTTGCAAAAAACGAGGTTTTGCCAAGACTCGAACCATGCACTTTCAAAACACAACGGCAGCACACACGCGCGCAACAGCTCGACCGCGCCAGGAGAAGACGCGTGTCTCAAGAATTTGGTACCCTAACAGAGGCTGCCAACGAATATTGTCGAGTGATTTGCTTTGGTCATGTTTAAGAGATTTGAGCCGTAGTAACGCTTGTTTCTTACGCACCCATCTTGGATATGAGGGCAGTTATGCTATTACTACAAAACGATGTAACCACAGCCCAGTCAAGAAAAGCTATCGCAAAACCTCGTTCTTCCCTACGCAAGCCATGGTAGCAACGAATAGAATGGCATACGCCGCTAGCATTCTGGCGTTGATAAGGCTTGGTCGTCACGAACCAATCTTGCAGCCAAGCCCCATCAGGCTAATACTACAAGCGACGTAGCCAGAGCTCCCTTATTTAAATAAAAAAAAGCTATCGCAAATACCCGATCTCCCCGATGAAAACCAAACAAGCCACTAATGAATGAGCGCTTTCGAACAGAAATAGCTTGCAATTTGTTTCAAGGCAGCCGATAACCGCAAGTTAAAAAAATCACGCCATATCCACGGAATGAATGATGATAAGTGGGGCGAAGCTCGAGAGGGGGAGATCATCAGTAACCGTAACTCTCCCGTGAAAGTTCGCTCATTACATCACTCCGCAGTTGCCCGTTGCCCGTTGCCCGATCAACTCCCGATCGACTCGTTGCCCGATCAACTCCCCCTCTGTTACCACTGTGGCGAGGCAGGACACATGTACCGTCGGTGTCCCTACAGGGAACTCGGGCTACGGGGCTTCAGAGTCAATGCTCACAGGCCCAAACCTGGTGAAAGACCCCGCGCCATCGAGGAATACCCCGCACCTCCACCACAATTTGTCACGTAAGATGGGACACAACGGTAAAGAAAGAACTTTTATTTAGGGCGAACTTGTGCCCGAACAAGACAAGAGGAAACGAGCAAAGGTCCTTGGGTCTCGTTTGATCTCCGAGAACGACTGCCTGCGTTCGTGGCGTGATCTCTTGCGTGATCTCCCCCTCGCAGTGCAGGTGCGCTCGCGCCTCCGTTGGCGAACACCGACAAGCTCGCGCTCCCGGTGCCGAGTTTGCGCGGCCGGTTGCAGCCGGTTCTTGCGCGTGCAACGCGGCCAACTTTGCGACATCTCCGAAAGCATGCGGCGGTCACGTACCACGAGACACAAGGAATGGACAGACCCATGGCTTTAGGAGCTTCGCCCATAAAAGAAATTGATTCTCTTCTGCTGAAAAGAATGACCCCAAAGCACGAGAAGAACGTGAAACCCGACCGCTGCTTTCCGCTTCTTTCTCGCTCTGCGTCGACGCCGATATCTTGCGAGCGTAGACATCGGCGTTGCTCCCGCGTCAGCTCGCGTCGCCACGCCAGAAAACGCCGAAAGTACGCTGCATGTGGTTGGGCCTTTAACTACTACTAAATGTGCGTCAGCTTCCCAGCGCCGCAGCCCGAGCCTCGCGCACGGAGCGAAACCATTGGCCGCCACCCAAAACGAAAAATAAAACCACGTCGCATGAAGTCGCGCACGAAGAGAAAGTGACGTCACGCTGTGACGTCGCCGTTTGAAGGGGGTATGGTCGGCGTGGGCCCCTACGGGTTATGGTTTGGGAATACGCAGCCCGGTGAGGCCGGGCAGTAAAAACGAACAATAAATAAATTCATACATGGTTCGCGGCATTACCCCCCCCCTCTACGAGTGCATCAACCCAATGCTAAAATAAAAGACACTCCGAACAAACAAGGCGGTCGCCACCAGGGGGCTGACACGAGCAGCACAGCTCTGTTTCGGCTGCCGTTTATGTCGCTCAATCAGCGAACCTCGAGTTCATCCAGACAAAATCTAATTAGTATCGGCTAGCGGAAGTCACGAGCTCTCTTTGGACACCAAAATTATCCGGCTACTCCCCGAATTCATCTAGAGACTACCATCAGAAGATCCGAGGCTTCACCAACCGATCTGGGCCTACTTAGTAGAGCTGGCTACGAGCCCCGGCGGCGCGAGCTGGAGCCCAGCTCGAGCTTGCGTTCCAGACAACCAGGTCAGTGCACGTGCTTCAAGCTCACCGCCTGTTTGCGCCGACATGGACATAGATCCGCTGAGCGGGCGCACGCGTCCACCTGACAATCCCTGGATCCCTGTGCTTCGCAAGAAGTCAACTGCGTCGCAATCACCGAACAGGCAAGCTAACGCTACTGCGAAGACCCCCACATCTCGAAACCCACCGACTCGGCTACCGAAAGATCAATACACGATCGTGTACCGCCCGAGAACTGGATTGAACGTTTCAGCGTGGACACCGAGAGCTATTTCTCACAGCATTGCCGCGGCGAGCCAAATTCCACAGCAAGACTTCTACGATAACGTAGTCGTCCAAGTGCAAAGCCCCAGCAACCTAATTGTGGCTTGCACCCCGGATCCTGAACAAGCCATCACGCTAAGCGCAATCCAGTCCCTCAGGCTAGGAGCAGCGGACTACGAAGTCCAACCGTACATGAAGCCACCACCGAACACAAGCAGGGGAGTCATCCACGGCCTTGATCCGGAAGTGAACACTGAGACGCTACAGGATATGCTGCAAGCCAACAAGCCTTTGCTCCTGCACGCACGCCTCATGGGTCGAACCACCTCGGCCCTACTGACTTTTCGAGGTCCACACGTCCCATTTTACGTTAAAGTGGGAAGCCTTCTGTACCGATGCCGCCCATTCCGACGTTCTGTGCAAGTGTGTCGCTTGTGCGGAGAACTCGGCCACCGACAAGACGTGTGCCCAAACCCGGACCGACCAAAGTGCATTGACTGTGGACTAAACAACCCAGCCAGTGACCATCAGTGTGCACCAACATGCAAACTGTGTAATCTGGCCCACTCCACCGCTGGGAAGGACTGCCCTAAGAGGTTAATCCCAACGATCCCAAAAGCTTTGACGGCCCGTCACACCGCTGCTCAAGGAACAACAGCGCAGAAGGTAAGCTGGTCAGCTATAGTTTCTAATGCTCCCGCTGCTCCAGTTTCCCCCTCTCCCAGTCATAACGCCCGACACACAACCACCACACACACAACCGGCATCCGAACTCACAAAACTACTCAAGGAGATTAAACAACAAAACGCCGACTTGCAAAAGAGGATAGAGGCGTTGGAAACCTCCATACAGCGCCAACCTAGCCCACCACCCGTCCCAGAGCCAGCCCAGACATTCATGGAAGAAAAGGTGCTGCCAAAAGTTGTGAGCCTCATAACAGAGTCCACCCAGGTCCTCAACAAGCTAATCTCTGAAACTACTGAAAATATGCTCGGTCTCATTAACCAAATCGCGTCGCGGCTGTCAGCATTAGAAAACCGGTCACCTCAAGAAATATTACTCCCGTCGCTAGAATCTGGGATTACCCAGTTGGAGACCACCATTGAAAAAGCCCACAAAAAGCCACGCCAAGATGGCTCCCAGCAGTCTCCGATGATGCAGTACGCTAGCGACTCTCCACCGTCATCATAATTTACTCCTGATGAATGGCGGGGAAATTAAATGAAATAAAAATCTACCAATGGAACTGCCGGTCATTCCGAAGTAAAAAAGCCCAATTAGAAAACTACATCCAGGCATCGCCTCCAGAAATTCTCGTTCTTCAGGAAACGGATACGCCACAACCTACCTTGCGTGGGTATGAAACGTACTCGAGTGATCGCAGTCACAGAACGGCGGTGTTAGTTAATAAATATTTGACGGCCCAAGAGCATTTAATCGCCTCACCCATCGCTCATACCTTCATAGAAATCATTCCGGTGAAGCCTGGCCAGCGGAGTCTATTCATCCTTAACATATACAGCCCACCGAACCAACCCCTTACGGAGATCAACCCACTTCTGGCGGAGGCAATCAAGAAGGCAGGCCCAAACCCCTTAGTGTTCCTTGGGGATTTCAACGCACCTCATCACTCCTGGGGCTACCCACAGGCAACTAAGAAGGGAACGGCGTTGCTGCAAGCAACACAAAATTTCCAGCTTGTGCTTTGCAACGACCTTACCTATCCTACGAGACCGGGAACAAGTGTGTCAAGGGACACCATTCCAGATCTTACATTTGTACGACATGTCACCCAATTTGATTGGCAAAGGCTACCGGACAATCTTGGGAGCGACCACTATATCGTCACCCTGACACTGGCTCACGGCACCCTATGCCGTGGCCTAGGACAAGCCAAGCTCACAGACTGGCCCGCGGTTCGGCAAGATTTAACTGATTTACCACCTGTAGAAGAAAATCTTGAACTTTGGACAGCAAAGATAGAGGAAGTGATACAACGCCACACCAAAACTGTGACTTTGACTACTCAAACACCGGTTATTGACACTCACCTCGACCATCTATGGGCTGCACGCAGAGGACTAATCAAACGCTGGAAAACCAGAAAAACCAACCGAAAACTAAAACTAAAAATAGCTCGAATTACCAAAGAGGCAGGAGAGTATGCACTAACACTGCAAAAGCAAAATTGGAGAACATTTTGTAGTGAATTAAGTGGCACGTTGAGCACTAAAAGAACGTGGAAAATACTACGACATCTACTGGGCTCAAAACCAGCCAAGACCACGACGCAACAGCAGATCCAACGCCTGGTGCATAACCACCCAAACCCACCGGACCAATTATTGCGAACTATACAAAACAAACTATTCGGCACAGAACAGCGGCAACAAAATCACCCTCCGTACCAAGGCGAACCGAACGCATGCATGGACGCCCCTTTTACAATGCAAGAGCTACAGGGGGCACTTGCGCGTCTGACCCGTAACACCACGCCAGGCAAGGACAGAATTACCAATAAACTTCTACGAAACCTGAACGAACACACGCAGGAGTCCATCCTGGCACTTTTCAACAAACATTGGCTAGCCGGCACCCTACCACCACAGTGGAGGCACGCCGACATAACGCTAATTCCGAAGCCTCACAAACGAATCAGCATTGAAAACCTTCGACCAATCTCGCTTACATCATGCCTTGGAAAGCTCTTCGAACACCTGGTGAACCGTAGACTGACAGAACATCTTGACGATAATAATCTGTATCCTCACACAATGTTCGGATTCCGCGCCCATCTGTCTACCCAGGACGTATTGCTGCAGCTGAAAGAACAAATTATAGACAACCTCAGCAAAACCACCCCCAGTACCATCCTGGCTTTAGACGTTCAAGGCGCCTTCGACAACGTCACCCACGAAGCGATCCTCCAAGGACTCCGAGACACCAACTGCGGAGAAGCGACGTACAACTTTGTACGAGCGTTCCTGTCAGGCCGTACCGCTAAAATTCGACTGGGTCCAATACAAACGGGCACATTCTCAACACCGTCGAAAGGCACGCCTCAAGGCTCCGTAATTTCTCCCTCACTATTTAATATTGCCCTGCTTCAACTGCCTTCCCAGCTTTCAGAGATCCCCGAACTACATCACGCCTTTTACGCCGATGATCTTACAATCTGGACGAATACGGGATCAGCTGGAGAACAGCAGGACAGGCTTCAACAGGCCATAGACTGCGTGACGGAGTACTTGGAAAGACGGGGCCTTGCGTGCGCCCCTACCAAGTCAGCTTTACTGGTCCTTCGGGCACGCACACGAGGTAGACCACCCAACCCAACGCCCGACCCAACCGTCAGCATCGCGTCCAGCCCGGTACCTCAAGTCACATCACTTCGCATTTTGGGAGTGCCATTTCATGCAGACGGCTCCGGTACCGACTTACTACCACAACTTAACACCACGGTCATGCAGTTGATGCACTTAATCCGACGGATCTGCACCCAGCAGAGCGGTCTTAAAGAACAGGACACCTGCTGCATCGTCCAGGCACTTCTGACCAGCCGCATCGCCTACGGCACCCCATACGTCCAACTACGCCCCAAGGAACACTCTAAAATAGATGCCCTAATTCGGAAATCGTATAAGCTGGCCCTGGGACGTCCAGCTTTTACACCTACAGACAACCTACTCAAGCTTGGACTCCATAACACCTTGAGCGAAATTCTGGAAGCGCAACGAGCAAGCCAACTAAATCGACTAGCTCTAACTCCAACGGGCCGGGTGGTTCTGGACAAACTGGGCTACCCCATCCCTGCACCATCTAACGCGCCTACCCGGATCCCATTAAACATACGAACCAACATCAAAGTAGCCCCCATTCCAAGACACATGCACCCGGAATACAACAAAGGGAGAAGACAGGCGAGAATAAGATACTTAAGCAATAAATTCACCGACAACCCGGATGTATATTATACAGACGTCGCAAGAAATCCCCACCGCCAGGCCCACGTTGCAGTGGTCGTGGGTTCTGAAGGAACATCAATCTCAGCTGCAACAGTCCGAACAACCGACACCGATGTCGCAGAAGAGACAGCCATCGCCCTAGCGGCCACCTCCAGCAAAAAGCAAATTATTACAGTCATTACTGACTCTCAACAGGCGTGCCGGCATTACCTATCAGGACGAATATCTCTGCATGCGCTCAAACTACTAAAACACGCCAAAACTCTCCCGACCATTCACATTGTTTGGACGCCTGGTCATGCCTCCCTCCCGGGGAATGAGGCGGCTCACGCCGCTGCCCGCGACATTTTACACCGGGCATTCCCAAGGGAGGCCGACGACACACCTCCAATCGCCTCGCCCAGCCAGTCAGTCCCAAAAACATACACGGACATCTTATATCATTATCGCCGGGAGCGCCTCCTTTACCCTCCTCCTCACCCATCACTCAATACACAAGACTCTCGAATCTGGCGCAGAATCCAAACACAGACTTACTACAACATGGCAATTTTGCATCATATTTCACCAACTGCTTTTCCCTACCACTGCACAACATGCAATACACCAAACACCACCTATCACCTCGTATGGGAGTGCGCCAAACATCCCAACCCAATTCCATCACCTACATTGGAGCAGTGGGAGCACAGGCTGACCAGCTTCCAGCTCGAGGATCAGGAGTACCTGATCTCCCGGGCGAGGGCTGCTGGGGAGCCTGAAGGCGGCCTGGACTGAGGCCACCACCCACTCTCCTTTCCCCCTCCCCTTTCCCTTAAAAAATAAATGTTATTCCTCCTCCTCCTCCTCCGAACAAACAACAAAAAATGAGTCCATCATCTTGCATAGTAAGGTTTCAAGCGAACCACGTGGACGACTTAGTGCCGCGTGCGTAGTCGTGATGTTCGGGAATCACCATCGGGGATCACCTCGTAGGTAAGTTGGCCGACACGTCGTAGTATCTGGTAGGGTCCGAAATACCGTCGCAGAAGCTTCTCACTTAGTCCGCGTCGTCGGATGGGAGTCGAAACCAAAACACGATCATCTGGGTGGTACTCGACGTCTTGGTGTCGGAGGTGGTATCGTCCGGCATCCACAGCTGCTGGTCCGTTGTACGAACTTGAGCGAGTTGGCGGGCGTCATCCGCAGGATGAAGCTATCCTTGGGCAACGGCGTTGAGGTCGTCGTCTTCTAGTAGAAGTGGGGACGCAAGGCGTCGAGAATCGTAGTCGGCCGTCTTCAGTAGACAAGCTCGATCGGTGTCATGTGCTTAGTTTCCTGGATAGCCGTGTTGACGCAAACGTGACATACGGAAGAACTTTGTCCCAAGTCTTATGTTCAACGTCGACGTACGTAGACAGCATATCAGCGATCGTCTTGTTCAGACGTTCCGTCAGTCTGTTCGTTTGGCGGTGGTACGCCGTCTTTCTTCGGTGATGTGTTGCTGTAGCATAGGAGTCCTTCCATAAGCTCTACAGTAAAGCCGTACCGCGGTCCGTGATTAGGACTTCAGGGGCGCCGTGTCGCAGCACCGCTTGGTTTATGAACAACTTCGCGACTTCTTGTGCAGTCCCTCTCGGAAAAGGGGCAGTCTCTGCGTAGGGCGTCATGTAGTCTGTCTCTACGACAAGCCACTTTTTCTCGGATCGTGACGTAGGGAACAGCCACGGAAGGTACATTCAAATCTGCTGGAAGGGCCTCGATGGGACGGCGATCGGCTGCAGAAGTCCGGCGGGTCTCGTCGGCGGCGTTTTTCGTTACTGGCAGTCACGGCAGCTCCGGACGTAGCTGGTGACGTCGGATGTAAGGCGGGGCCAGTAGTACTTCGACCTGATTTTTCCAGTTGTGCGAGCTGTGCCGAGATTTCCGCAAGACGGGTCGTCGTGGCACGCTTCCAAAATTTCGCCACAAAGATCTGCCGGGATGGCAAGAAGGTAATTTGTTCCCGTTCCGAGGCTGAAATTCTTCTTCACGAGGACGGCGTTTTTCAGGCTGAATGCTGATAGGTTGCGATTGAAGGCACTGGGGACGGTGACGTTGCGTCCTTGGATGTAGTCGATCATGACGCGGAAGTCGAGGTCGGCACGCTGCTGGGTTCGCTAGGTCACTCTCCGTCACGACTTCTCCGTTACGCATGTCTTCATCGGAGTCTTGTGTTGGTGGGTCGACGGGGCGCGTGACAGGCGGTCGGCGTCGGAGTGTTTCCGGCCGGAGATATAGACGATTGTAACGTCGAACTCTCGTAGGCGCAAGGTCCACCATCCAATACGGCAAGAGGGGACCTTCAAATTGGTGAGCCAACACAGCGTATGGTGATCTGTCACAACCTCGAATGGTCCACCATACACGTATGGGCGAAATGTTGAAATCGCCCATATAATAGCGAAGCACTCTTTCTGAGAGGCTGAGTAGTTTTTCTCTTCCTTCAACAGACCACGGCTCGCATAGGCGATTACCATTTCGCAATTGCTTTGTTTTGGACTAGTACGGCACCCAAGCGTATATCACAGGCGCCCGTGTGCATTTCCGTTCGGCGTTTTCGTTGAAATGAGTGAGCACGTGTGGGTTTTGCATACTTTGTTGCAGCTCGCAGAATGCTTGTAGGTGCGCAGTACTTTACGATCGCAAAATGTCCTTCCGCGTCCGTGCGCACAGCATTTAAAATCGCAAAAAATCAGACAGGCGCCGGCAGTATTCGGGCCAGTGTCTCGTAGATCAGACAGAGTTATTGTCAGTCGTCTTACCCTATGGGCTACGACCGTGAGTTAGTATCCGAGAGTGAAACAGCTTACTCCCTTGCCTGTAACGGTGCGGAGTACCTTAGGACCTCCCAATTTCCGTCCGCGTCCATCCGTGCGTAGACTACCATCAAGCAAAAATCAAGCGAAATTCAATTTGAGCCGTGAGTGTCAGTTTCATTTACAGAATAATCAAGGTGCAACTCACGGCTCAAATCGAATGATGGACGGGGCGCAAATGGGATTTCACTGGGGTCGCAAATTGGATGTCATTTTAACTCCCCGTACTCCGCACCCTCGCCATCATCCACGGAGTGGAGATGCTGCCATTTTTGCTTAGGCGTTTTCCCAGTTAAAAGGCGTGCTATCTTTCGTCAAGCGCGGGAGTGGCTCTGCAATGCATGCGAAGTTTGCGACGAAGCGCCGGTAGTATGTGTACAGTCTGAGAAATCGTCCCACCCCCTTTTTGTCTTTGGGTGTCGGGAAGTTCGCAATGGCTGAAGTTTTTGCCTCATCAGGTATGACTCTCCTGGCGTTGACGAGAACGTCAGTTCCTCATGCGCGAAACGGCACTTTTCAAGCTTCAGCGTTAACCTCGACGTACGAATGGCAGCGAGTACAGACTCCAACCTTGCAAGGTGTTCGTCGAAAGTCCGGGCAAATACCACAACTTCGTCGAGGTATACGAGGCAAGTGTGCCACTTAAGGCCAGCTAGCACAGTGTACATGACTCTTTGAAACGTTGCTGGTGCCGTGCACAACCCAAAAGGCCTCACCTTGAACTCGTATAGACCGTCCGGTGTTATAAATGCAGTCTTCTCTTGGTCTCTCTCGTCCACTTCAATTTGCCAGTAGCCGGTCTTCAGATCCGTCGGTGAGAAGAACTTCGCGTTGCAGAGGTGGTCGAGGGCGTCATCGATTCGTGGCAGGAGGTACACGTCCTTTTTGGTGATTTTGTTCAGTCACCGGTAGTCACTGCAGAACCTTAATGTGCCGTCTTTTTTCTTCACCAGTATGACCGGCGCAGCCCACGGGCTTTTCACAGGCTGTGTAATGTCGTTGCTGCGGATGTCGTTGACGCGGTACGGTGACTATCGGGTAGGTCGGACTCTGTCTTCTGTTATTATTCGGTACTTCGCTAGGGGTGTCTGACGTAGTTTTGAGTTCGACGAAAAACACTCCATGTAGCGACGCGGCAAAGCCAATAATTTGTTCCGTTCTTCTTGCGGTAGCGCCGGAATCACGTCGAAGGGATTCGGAAGCTTGAAGTTATCTCCGGGTGCGCGTTCAAAGTCACCTACTGTGATCCCGTCACTTTCTTCTTGCGTATCTTCGATGAACGGAATTGCAGCGCGTTTGTTTACCTACCTACGTGTACTCCTCGGTGAAATTACTGGCCAAAATGTGGGATTGGCGTTGCTAAAACGCGCAATGCGTCTGGTGACAGAGACACCGCGGTCGAGAAGCAACCTTTGGTCACTCTCTAGAATAGCGTCGACGTCAGGGACAGCATCTTCACAGTAGACGGTGATCATCAAGCTTGCGCGGGGTGGCAGGGTTACATGATCAGTGTCGATCCTTACAACAGCACGGTGTGCGGGGTTCGGTTCCGCCGTCATGGAGTGATCCGAGGAAAAAGTTATAGGCTTTGTCTGTAGATCAATTAGTCCACCGTTCAAAAAGTCTATTCCGAGAATTACGTCGCGGGTGCACTTAGGCAAAATGACGAACGCCGCAGGGTACGTTGTGCCGTCTATGGTGACGCGCGATGTGCACGTTCCACTTGGCGTCACGAGGGAGCCTCCTGCTGTGCAAATGTGCGGACCCTCTCATCTGGTCATAACTTTCTTCAGCTTAGACGCAAAAGGTCCGCTCAAGACTGGGTAGTCGGCTCCCGCGTCCATGGCTGCGACTACATCAAAGCCATCGATGGACAACTGGACGTCGGACGGCGCCTTCCTCAAGTTTCGGGTGCGTCGGGGCGTCGCATCTCGGTTTGTGCGAGTTGACGGTCGGGCACTGTACGTCGTCGTTGTCACTGTCTTCTCAGCGCCAGGTTTGGTCAATTCGGGTACGCGTCGTGCTGTTTTGCTGTAGTCGTGTTCGGGAGGCATGTCAGGGTTGATCGGGTCGTCGGGCTGAGGGCATGTCGGGAATCATGGTCTTCAGCGAGTCGCTGCGTCATTGGAAGGTTTTTATTTTTCCGCGGTTGTGCAGATTTACCTCCCGAAGAGTCTTTTCTTAATTTCTTCTGCGTTGTCTGGCGGAACTTGCCCGTGAGAAGTCAGCATTGATACGGCGGTTCGGTGACTGGTATGGGTTGGGTGATGGCCAATGGTTGAAACGGGCTGGGACACGGCTGGTTTGAGGTAGATGCTCGTCGATCTCACGTGGTCGTTGGCCAGGGAGCGGGCGAGGTGCGTCGACGGAGAAACCACGCAGTCCGAGTCTCTTGTATGGGAAGCGAGAATAGATGTGGTCGGCTTCTCCGCAGTGGTAGCACAGAGGACGATTATCGGGGGTTCCCCATACGTCTGCCTTCCTCGGCGTCTGGTTTTGAGCTGCAGGGGCTCGTGCGGGCGACAGTGGACGGCGGTACGGAGGGGCTTCCTGACGATGGGCTGGAGCAGGGCGGGGTCGACGAACAGCCATGGAGTAGGTCATCGCTTGTGGTTCGCGGGGTGCTTCCGACGGTGTAGAAGTCATCGGTGTATGTTTCCTTCTCGGATCACGTCGGTCAGGGAGGTGGCTTGGGGTTGCGGCGTGTTTGGGAAAGGCTTCCTCACTTCTTCGCGAACGACGGCGCGGATTTTTTCCCGTAAGTCTTCCGTCACGAATCCAAGGGAATTGACGGGGTTCGTCAAAAACGCGTTGAGTGATCGATCGTACTGCCTCGAACGCATGTCCAGGGTCCTCTCAATCATCGAAGCCTGAGTCACGATCTAAGCGACAGTTTTTTTTTGGGGGGGGGGGGACACGGACACGAGGTTGCGCCACAAAAACGGAGGATTGACTTGGTTGACCATGGTGCTGGTCGCGACGTCTTCCTGCGAATGAGTCCAGCGAAGAGCTTTTGTTTAACTCCCCACATCAGAAAGCGCACCTTCTTCTCTTCTGCCATTGCGGGGTCAGCTCGTCGGAACAGCATCTTCATCTCATCAACGAACTCTACAACACCTCGGTTGGGGTGTCGGATTCGCGTCTGCAACAATAGCTCAGCTCGTTCTTTCCGCGCGACACTTGTGAACGTTTTCAAAAATTCCGCTTTGGACACGCTCCATGATTTTATTGAGCTCTCGTCATTTTAAAAGCAGACTTGAACCGAGTCTTCGAGGTAGAAAAACACTTTCCTCAGGGTTTCTTCATCCTACCATCGGTTGAAACTTCGGCTGCGCCCCAGCATCTTCAGCCACTCTTCTGGGTCTTCACCAGAGGATCCTCGGAATGATGAAGGCTCCCGAGGTTGCGCCACAAAAACGGAGGATTGACTTGGTTGACCATGGTGCTGGTCGCGACGTCTTCCTGCTTCACTTTCTCGGGTAGTAGACAGAGCTCGGGTGGAAGGCTTTGCTGTCGGCGGCTTTAACGAGTGGGGCTTGCTTGGCGACTTCCAGAGGGTTGAAGGTGCATGTAACCAGCACCTCATCCAGATGTCACAATGTCAAAGACGACGCAGCTTTCTTCAAGGAAAACAAGTTTATTGGAGGGAACTTGCGCTCGCCTAACAACTCAAAGAATACACAGACGACGAAGCAGCAGCCAACAAAATGACGTTGCCAGGTCGAATACCGCGGCGCCTGCGCTGCAGGCTTTTTATCATTCGGCGGGCGTGGGTCTCGAACCGTCGATTCACATCCAGAACATAGATCAAAGTAGATATTTCCAGGCTAGTGACGTTAAGGCAAAACAGTCTTCTTCACTAAGTGAGATAGCCCGTGCAGCATAAAAATAAAGAATGGAACACTCACTTCGCTTGGGACACAGACAACAGAGCCGGGTACAGCTGGGTAGTAAACACAAACAATAAATAAACAAACTCATACATGGTTCGCGGCAATATGGAGAGGACCGAAGAGCAGTAAAACTTACTAGTTAATTCTTGATGTATACAACGCAGTTATATTATCTGCTTAAACGAGTGATTTGAGAGTGGGTATACGCCGAGATGCCATGCAAGTGTCATGTCAGTAAGGGAACATTATACAGAAGAGGTGCCAAGACAGAACCACTAGCCCCCCGGTGCTGTTGACAAGGTTCATAGAGTGTGCCGGAGATTCGCACATAAACTTATCGGTAAGTCAGGTACGTCTGGAAAATTGGCAAGTGCAGTGCGGATGGTGAAGTGCACTTAAAAGGTGTAGGGCATGGTGACCAATGTTATCATATGCTTTCTGTATATACATATGCTTCCTGTTCAAGAGATTGATTGACTGTAGGGTTTAGTGCGCCGACGCAACGAGGGCGTTGAGGTGCGCCGTAGTGGAGCGCTCCGGATTAATATTGACCTCTTGGGGATCTTTAGTGTGCGCCGAAATCTCGTACACACGGGCGTTTTTGCTTTTCACCGCCATCAGAAAAGTGGCCGCCGTGGTCGGAAATTGAATCCGCGCCCTCTTGCTGAGCACCGCGATGTGCTCGTGCTCAGTAGCAACAGAGATCGCACTAAATGGGCGCGGTTGCCTATAACGACGAGTGTAGAAAGGCCTTCAAAACCACCTTGTACTCCTAAGCGTTGACGGAAGCTGATGTGTAAACGGTGACACCTTCCATCTTCATGGAGCCCCAATGCAGGCGCGTGGTAGGGATATGGTCTACGAGCTTCAGTGTCTTTGTAAGGAGTAAGGGCTGAGATTTTCAAGACGTGTTGGCGCTCTGCGATGTTCTAGAATAGCCAACAGTGCAGCCCTTAGCTAGGTACCCAAGCAGCTTCGGCCGACTCCTAACCATTGGCAACGAAACTGGTGCTGGTCGGTGACCAATGTAGTCGGCCCGCCGAGCCCGGTCATACTTGGGGCTGTGGTCTGCAGCCAACCATTCTGGTTTTGGTTGGCCAACAACGTTTTGCGAGGACCAGGTCAAACTTTGGGCTGCGGCCTGCGGCCAACCACTCGGGCTTTGGTTGACTAACAACGTTTGAGCAAGGCCTTTTTCGTTGAGCCTTCACACGGCCCGTCACTTCTAAGAGTGTGAAGTTAACCCAACCTCGGGCCCAGCTACACGGCCAACTACAACTGCCACAATCATAGTCACAATATTTTGCCCGTCTTTAATCATAGCACGCGTCAAATACTAGTGTTGGCGGGAACGGTAGAAAAAGAAACATGTATTTTTTTCCTTTGTCATCGGTACAGAATACGATCCGTTTGACTATTTCGAGATTGTGAATATAACATGCGCTCAAAGCTAGATATATGTTCTGATACATCAAACATGCACAATAATTAATAGCTTAAAATAAAAATGGGCGTTTTTTTTCTTTGGCATCTACTAGAACATCGTTGACATAGTGGCAGTATTAACGGGATCATACCGGCAGAGCGTTCCCCGCTGCGTGCGGTGGCGCCACAGGCGCCACTGGCAAACCGGAGGGGGGGGATAGGAGTATTTTTGCCGTGTACCTAATAACTGGTGCTTAGGTACGTTTTCCACTGCTTTCTACCTAGAATAACCCGCCAATTAATATACTATATCTTGCTGAAGCCTCTGGAAGCTGAGGCAGACGCGGAACCTTATATTTTTTGCAGATTGGATATGATTGCGCTGTAACACAGCTGTGTCTTACGATGCTTTTTACGGCGAAGCCGTTAGCCTCTTGTCGGATGAAAAATTTTGCGTCGTAAACATAAAACCCAGGCAGGACCCAGCAGTTCCTGACCATGTCGACCAGCGCATGCGTCAGGCTAACCGGGCGTGCAGCATAGACCTCAGTATTCGTGTAAAAAAACGACAAAGCAAGCATCGAAACTTCAAAATAGATAAGAAATTTGTGCGCAGCGCGAGCTGCAGTCTTTTTGGTCACGTCGCATTCCTGGTGCACCTCAGGATGTGTTCGCGTGATGAGCGAACGCACGGCGGCTTGCGATACTCTGCTGCTACCACGCAGCGCGCCCCCGCCACCGGCCAGCATTTTGCAAATCGTGTTCGAACCTCCCGCGCAAATGTCACGTGGTTCGGATTAGCCCCGCACAAGGGAGCACCGAGCATGTTGTTGCAAATCGTGTTTGAACCTCGAGCACAAATTTCACGTGGTCTCGATTAGCGGAGCATTGAACAGCGTCTGAGGAAATTGTCAGGAAGAGTACGCCCCTTGGCAGCGACGCATGAGAGATGTGTGAGGGAAAGGCAGTGAGAGAGATGACGCCGTAGCCGCAAGTGTGGTACTCCACCTCACCCTTCACTAGACGCTCCTCTCTGTTTTCTTTCTTTCGTCGCTGCTGCGTTCACTCACTCGGTTAAGCGGACATAGACACCGCTCCCGCGAAGCCCAGGTAACGGCTGCCAATGGGCTTCCCCCTAAAACTACCGAAACCCGCCGTCACCGTTTCCGCTCAAATTCCACTTCGCCAAGTAGCTGCGAATCCCTCACAGTTCAAGAGAAACTTGCCCAGTTAGAACGCCGGAGTATGTCCATATTCCTTCTTCAGCTTCGAAGGCCTTCTAAGAGACATTTTCGCAGGTGTCTTTCACGCCTAAGTATGTGCAATCACCGGTTGGTGGTTTATGCGTGCACGGTTTGAGGGCGGGAAAAGGGTGGCGTGCACACACAGCTAGGCTTCATGCCGCTACCGACGAAATTCCGGTTGTGCTGATGGGAGATTTATTTGTCAAAATTACATGGCTCAATGCGCCTAGTCGGCTGTTGTCCTTAATCGTGTGGGTGGGATGTGGGTTGATGTATTACCCAGACATCTTACAGACACAGTAAGATGCCAACGATGGGGAAGGGAAACGGGCAGCCACATGTTTGTATGCGAGAATGGAGCTTAACGGCTTCCAGGTTTTAAATAATTGTGGGACGGACGCATGCCGTTCGTTTGGAGGAAGAAGAGCAAGAAAGGAAGCGTTGGCCCGAACTCAAACGCGAATGGAGGCAGAAACAACGCAAAGCTGCAGGCGCCGCCATTACCGCTTTAAGTTCAGCTCGTCGAGTAGCGGCGGATCCCTCCCGCATGAACAGCAATTTATCCACTTGGAACGCCGGCGTGAGCCAATATCACTTCTTCAGAGGGCTTTCAAGAGATATTTTGGACCACATCTGTCACTTATAAGCACGCGCACAAGACCGGTTGCCGGTTTTGCGTGTGCAGGTTTGTAGTGGAGAATAGTGGGAGGGAGGAGGGGAGGCGTGTACGCGCAACTATACGTTTCATTCCCGTACTGATGGGTGGCATGTCCGTTGTGCTGGTGCGAGGTTTAAACGCGCACGCTAAACGGCCAAATGGGACCAGGCCGGAGTGCGGAGGGGTAGAGCAGATTGTGTTTGTGTGTTGCAGAAACAGTAAGATGCATACGACGCGGGGGAGGGGAGACACTGTAACAAAGCTTGTATCTTTCAGATGTTCATTCATCTAATTTGCTAGCAAGTATGCTCCATCGCAAATTGCAAAAAAAAAAAAACGTGCTTTGTTCCGTGCGCTCCGTGGAATGCGTCCTGCTTTGCAGATCATCCTTCTTCACAGAGTGGAAGGGCACAAATTTATTTCGTTTACTACAGCAAAAGTACGTTTCGCACCCGCTTAGATGAACAGAGAAACGTTATAATAGCGTGAGACGCAAGAAGAGAGCTTAGTTTACGACATTCACAGGCCTAAGTGACGTACGCTTGGGTTTTGGCCTTGCCGTGTCTCAGATTCATGTTCACGGGCTTTCCTTGGTGTCGCGTTTGTGGCGACGATTTGTTATTTGCTTGTGTAATTCTTCCTAGGAAGCCTACTGCGTTTAGTCGTTTAGTAAGTGATTTTTACTTGAGGGGACGGTCTGTTGTTAGGCACGAGATATTTATTTGCACCTTGTCTTCGTAAATCTCTAGTGTAACAAATTCGTGTGGATTCGAGGCCTTGGGGTCGAGGAAGCGCTATGTCACGTGTGATTTTACTGAATTTGACATCTATATTCCGCGCTGGAAGCCGTACTACACGCCTCCATTAAAAGTAAGAGTAAATACTTTGTGTGTTCTACATTTGGTGGCCGTGTTCTATCGGCCGCTGGCGAAATTGTGTTGCTTTGCCTGCTGGGCATTTGGAACACCCACAACCTTCGTTTTTTCCCCTAGGCCTCAGGCTATCTCATTTGATACACTCTACGATTATTATCCAGCACTAATCCTCAGCCACTTCGGACTGCCCCGTGAAATAATATCACATCATGTTATATCTAACAAGTGACTTCGTATGCTTCTGTGTCATCCCGTTCTTGCAAGCGGTTCCTCGAACCGGCCATGCTGTGTGACTGCATGCAGCATAGCAGCCTTACTACGTGACAATTAACTGCTTAAACCCTAGTGGAAGCGTGTACCTTTTGTTATTTGAGTTCCATCCAACTAGCAGTTTGCGAAAGTTAGTAATATATGAAAGGGAACTGATATTATAGGGTTTGAGGTAACAGTGCTGCTTTCAGAGTTAGTATTACGGCCTGATTGTTCATTTATGTGCTAATAATTTCTGACTACCTCTAAAATCTCTCTGAAGTTGGGATCCACAAAATTTTGTTGCCTGTCAGAGAATAACAATGTTTGCTTCTGTAGTGCAAAAGAATGTCTTTATTTTGAAGCTTGATTGAGAGCGAACAACCGGGAAGTGTCGCTACAAGCAGCAACCTTGCAATCAAGTGCTGGCTCATTGGTGCTCAAGATCGAGATAAGAGCCCTAACCAGAGGCGTCAACAAAGGATCCAAGAAGTATCTGCTATGCCACCTTGAACTGCCGGCATGGCGCGCGTGTACCCATTTATACTGTGGTTGCTTAATAACATGCTAAACGAAAAGATTTATTCATGCGTACCTTCGTGCCACTGCATGATTGCAATGCCCGAACATGGCCTCGCTTTAAAACACATATTAAGAAACAACTTATTTCCGGTACTATAGTACACTAGCCAGGAAGAACGTGCCGAGGCCGGCGTTGCGGGCGCCGAAGAGAACTAAAATACTCTAGTGTCTGAAGCGGGAGACCGGCTGTACGGAGACTGTGTTCAAGCGTTTGCGAACAGCTATGTCGACAGGGAAATTAATACCAGAGCAGCGTCCTTTGTGATTCCCGGCGTGAACGTTTAGTTGGTAGCTCGCTTTTACCATCTGATGTCATCTACAATGGCGGAGTGTAGAGCGATTGAGGTGGCCTTGAAAAAGAGCAAATCACTTCAGAGTGCGTGCGGTAATTCTAACAGATTCCGGATCAGCCCTACAACTTTTGCAGGTTTGATTTCCTGTAGACAGCACTTGGAAGCAGTTCATACCTCTTCTTGAGCAGCTAACTGAAAACAGCCTTGGCGTTGGATTCCAGTGGGTCCCTTCGCACGTAGGACTGCTAGGAAACGGAGCCGCTGATAAGTTAGCCCCTGCAGCGACATAGTGTACTCGGTTTACGAAAGTGGCTCCGGATGAACACCGCATTTTAAAGACCATCATTAAAGGCCATTACCTAGATGGAGGGGCGAAATTAGAAAATTCGGAGGCAATGAATGGACTAAGACAAGGCAGTATAGGAGCGGGGGGGGGGGGGAAACGGGAGAGGTCTTCGTCCTGCAGTGGACCTAAATAGGCTGGTGATGATGACGGTGAAATAAAGTGAGAACTGTAGAATTTTAACAGCGAAGCTGTTTACCAAATCGTAATTTTTGGTGTCCGCAGATAAAAATACCAAGACATTGCCGAGCACGCGCACGGGAGCGTGGACCTCGCTGCAACCACCCGGGCGTTAACAACACCAAGAAAAAACTCCCACCTCCCTTCGCGGGAACCCCTGTGTAGATGCGACGCATAGGCGGAGCGGCGAAGGGACCGCGTTTTATAGCGCGAATAACGTTGAGGGGACTGCGTAAGCTGGTCCCAGTCGATGACGACGTTGGCGTACTTGTGAAGCGGCGTGGACTCTAGGTGTTTGAGCCAAGCGTGGATGTTGCTTCGCCGGAGAACGGCACACCGGTTATATGCGCAGCGCGCCCGAAGGAGAGGAAACCGCGGAAGAGAGAGTACTGCACATGCGCCGGCCCCAGCGCGTCTGCCGCGGCTATGACGCAACGTGCCGCGGCTATGACGCAACACAATCCAACACAATCCACTTTAATCCAATCCAATCCAAATCCAATCCAAGCCAAGCCAAGCCAATCCAAGCCAATCCAATCGAATCCAATCCAATGCCCTTCGCGAGAGAGTGTTCGCTATCGGAGAGGAGAGGGGGTGAGCGGCGGAGAGCGCAACTGGCGCGGCGAGGAAAATGGGGGAGGGGCGGACAACGCCGCCGACGACGGCGACGCCGGAGGGACAAGGCGAGTGAATGAGATGCTCTGCATCTAAAATGCCTAGCGCTCGTGTCTCCGTGCCTAGCGACGACCGCCCGGCGTCAACTGGGCACGTTTATTAAGCCAAGCATACCCACTTAAAGGGGTCCTGAAATACCTTCCGCCGATGCATGGATGTACATCTACCCAAATAAAGCAATGTATTTGCAATCTCCTCCCGCAAGAATTTTGTTAAAGCGATGAGTATTAGCTGAGAAATCGTAAATCAAAAACCGCGCACTATCGTCGCTTCGCGTTTCCTCCTCCTTTCGACATACTCTCCGCTGTTGACGGCGCGCGAGCCTTGCCTCCCATGATGCTGCGCTCCGCAGCGGTGACGTACTTCCGCCATTGCGCTGATCAGACTGTCGTCTGCTACGGGCATGGAGGCTACGGGCAAGCTTTGTTGACACCATGAATCCCGCACTCCGCCGCTCAAGGCTGGAAAAGCGAACGAAAAATCTGGCCGCATGTATGCGGCGGCCTCGCCTTGCCCTTTCGTGGTGTACGTTGGTGGCGGCACATGACTTTTTATCGGCGGCGAACTCGCAGCCGCACGGGGAGGGTCGTGCGCTCTAAAGTCCCTCGATCGGCGTTTATCGAGGGACTTTAGTGCGCTCGTTCCCTTGATGCACCGCGCACTGTTTATCCAAAAAGCGCCGTATCAGATGTGGCCCCGCTGGTGCGGGGTCTTATTTTGCGGCGGTGGTAATTCCTGCCGGCGGCATGTGAAAAAGTCGTATTAAACCGATACAGAACCCGTGCACAAAACGCTTCAATCATGTGACCAGTTCAGCTTGGGGCGACGCGTGGTGGAGAGCGGCAACGTTGGCAAAACATTCTCCGCCGCGGCTCTGAGCTTTCTAGCGCTGGAGCGAGCGCCATTTCTTTGACAATCTCAAAAATCGGTTGCCTTGGCAACAAGGCACAAACCGCTTAGAAGTCAGTTACGGTTCCGTGATCCCGGTTCAGCTCGGGGCCCCACCTCGCGACATGTGGGAACTGCAGGCGTATCATTTATTCCCATTGGGAAGTGCGAGATGCGTTTGGCATTACAGGAGGCGATGGTGTGTGTGTTGTGGACGCCTTTGTTTCGCGATGAAATGCGCCGCTGTGTTTCTGCGGGTGGATAGTGCTTCCCATGGTCTGGATTATCTTTCTCGAGCGACGTACGACTCAACCTCGCATGGGGTATGTGCAGTGTGCGTGGCTAAAAGCCATCGGCTTGTGCGCCAGAGTTAAGTGACTTGGTGTTCGTCCCCGCAAAGCGCGCGCGAGGTGAGTACCGAATTTACGACGGGCAGGAGGCAACCCATCCTCTGTCAATCGTGGTTCAGACTTTCAACGCATGTTGTGACGTTGTGTTCGTTAGAAACGCATCTCTGGATTGTTTTGAAGTTGAATAAAATGTATGCGTCAAACCCGGGCATTCGGCTCAGGGCGTTCTCTGCGATTGCACGAAAGAAGTGCCACGGTGCTTCAACGCTTTCTTTATGGAACGTACTCAGGTAACAGAATATCAATGTCGTGTTATGGCCGTGTTGCATTCAATACAAACGGTTAAGCGTTTGTTTTACACTTGTTTCGTTTGTCGTAAAATGCCCAAGCACTCCGGCACTCCGATGGCAGATAAGCCGGTGAGCCGACGCTGAGCAGACGACTCATCTCTTTGCCGGAAGTGCGTTGCGTGAAAAAGCCGCCCAATAGCAGGGTGTCTAGCTCATGACGAACATCTGGGAATCGATGATGTAGACATGTGAAGATGGCGGCGTCCAAAGACACGAAGGAAAGGGTGATAAAAAAACGACAAACTTTGCAACAAAAGTGTGAGCTTTCCTCTGCGCGTAAAAGAGTAATACTTGGCACAGAGGACGTTGACGACCCAATCTAACGGTTGCGCTAGTTCATTTAGTGTGCTCAAAATGCCTTTCAGGGGCCCCTTTAAGGTATTGGCCAAGATTGCGGTTACCTCCCTGTAGTTACAAAAAACTCCCACCTCCCCTCACGGGAACCCCTGTGTAGATGCGACGCATAGGCGGAGCGGCGAAGGGACCGCGTTTTATAGCGCGCATAACGTTGAGGGGACTGCGTAAGCCGGTCCTAGTCAATGACGACGTTGGCGTACTTGTAAAGCGGCGTGGACTCTAGGTGTTTGAGCCAAGCGTGGATGTTGCTTCGCCGGAGAACGGCACACCGGTTATATGCGCAGCGCGCCCGAAGGAGAGGAAACCGCGGAAGAGAGAGTACTGCACATGCGCCGGCCCCAGCGCGTCTGCCGCGGCTATGATGCAACTTGCCGCGGCTATGACGCAACACAATCCAACACAATCCACTTTAATCCAATCCAATCCAAATCCAAGCCAAGCCAAGCCAAGCCAATTCAATCCAATCCAATCCAATGCCTCTCGCGAGAGAGTGTTCGCTATCGGAGAGGAGAGGGGGTGAGCGGCGGAGAGCGCAGCTGGCGCGGCGAGGAGAATGGGGGAGGGGTGGACAACGCCGACGACAACGACGACGACGACGCCGGAGGGACAAGGCGAGTGAATCAGATGCTCTGCATCTAAAAACCAACAAAATACCCAGCGGTCATGTGTACGTGCCTCGTGACGACCGCTCAGCGTACCCTGCGCACCTTGTCAAGCCAAGCATACCCACTTAGACAGGTTGGGCATGTTTGCGCCGACCGCTTAAGAAACCAAGAAAATGACGGGTGCTCGTGTGTGCGTGCTTCGCGACGACCGCCTAGCGTCCCCTGCGCAAGTTTGTCAAGACAAGCATATCCACATAGGGAGATTGGCCAAGCTAATATAAATGGTAGCGAAGCTCCGGGCGAAAAGGAGTTCAGAACCTATTGCCAGCGACACGACATCAACATGGGGCTTATGGGAGTAGCGATTGAAGCGCGACTAGGTGAGGAGGGAACAAACACTAGTAACAAAAAAACAAGTTTTATTCAACAATAAATCAATATTTATATTTTACGAACGAGATTTATTTCTGAATCACATTTATTTAGGCACAGTGTGCAAAGAATTTATGAAAATGTTGTTCATTCTCAAAAACCTTTTTTGTAGCGCCCTCTGAAGAATGGCACATGCCATTTCTCTGTGATGCAGTCATTGTAGCGTTCGGAAAGGCACGCGAAAGTTCGTCTGCTAGGAAACGCCCCTCGTGTGTTTTGGTGCTACGCATTTGGCATTCGTTCTTCTTTGTTAATTTGGTGTGCACTTAATTTTTGATGTGCGTGAGTTGCGAGGTGCGTTGTATTGTGGGTGAACACTCTTAGTAGCGTGCCCGGCGAGCACGGTGAACGACGGAACAATGCTGCCAACGGTTGAGCGGAGCACTTTCCTCAGTACCTACGGAAACGATGTGCTGTACAAGGTTGCAAGAGCAACTCCCCGTACGCCTGGCGTTTCACTGCACCATTTTCCTCTCATTTCCACAGGAAACGCGAAAATAATAGTACCGTTAATACGTGCACGCGGGTTGTGTTAGGGGACGTGGCGGTGCTCAAAAATAATGGGTCTAAAGCTTTGTTTGTCACAGTTATCACTTGATTTCACCTCAGGTTGGCTCGGAGCAAGTGGTGTCAATTACTCTACGACTTCTCATCGTATTCACACTTGAATTCAAACGATTCGCTTTAATTGTCTATCGCAGTGCCTTCTCTATTGCATTACAACGCTTGTAGTGATCGTGCTTCCCGCACTTGTATACGCAAGCATTGTTTTCATCGCAGTACTGTGTTGTGCTGCTGCGTGCTGCGCTTCTGCCAGATCTTTCCTGCTATGTGTTTTTACATACTGTCGTGGCTTTCTTTTGCATTGATCCATTTTTAGATGCAAAGCATCTCTTAGTCGACCCTCTATCGTCCGGCGTCCGCACCTCTCCTCTCCACCACATGTGTGATAACGCCGCTCTCTGCCCTCCTCCCTCTCCACACCACCTGTGCGCTAGCGCGCGCTGCTCCTCCTCTCCCCTCTGCACACCAGCTCTACAATCACGCGCATGAGCGCTGCTCCACCTCTCCACTCCCTCTGCTCTGCAAATAAACCCGTCCGCGCTGCGCTCAGTTGCTTCTTCGGTACTGGCGCCGTCCGATGACTGCAAATGGACGCCAAAGATTCCGTCAGCGAACTGGCTGGCCACACCTTCAACTAGCACCAGCCAGCACACTGTCAGAACCGCGAGCACCTCCGAAGACAAGGCTGCACAGAGGAGAGCGGGCGACGCCGAACGTATACGGCAGCGTCGAGCGGCGGATTCCTCGCTTCGAGAACGAGAAGCCGCTTTGAAACGCCAGCGGCGAGTAGCTGATCCAGATGGGCGTTCGGCAACGTGACAACGCTTCGAAACGCCAGCGTCGAACAGCGGATTCCTCGCTTCGAGAACGAGAAGCCGCAAACGTTCCCCACTACTCGATAAATAAAGAAGACATTTAGTACGCCACTACACGTGTCTTTACTCTAACAACCAATTAACACGCTACCACTCCACGGCTTTGCATCCCTTAGGGTTCCCACGTGGAAGATGGTGTAATTTGTTTCTCTTTTTACTTATTTGTTGCGGCACTTGCCTAAACAATGCCAACCATAAAATTGCCGGAGTGAATCCTGGGTGAAGCTCTGTAGAACCCCATGTCTACTTGATAAGACGCCGCGACAGCTCCGGTGTGTTATCGCTGCTTTTTCGTAAATCGGCATTCCTGCGGTCCAGTTTTCTGCTTCAAGATGCAGTGCCCTACTTCTTTTCTCTTGTTTGGAAGTAGTTCTGCTGTTGAGGCTTTCATTGCTCGTAATGCTATGTGTTACGGGTAAAGTCAATTTTTCGGCTCGTAAGGAAAGTCATAATGCATGTAGTGCCACGAACATTTGTACTTATTGTATACGTGCTGATTTTGCAGTGTTTGTAAAGTTGTTTTATGTTTATGCTGGAATAAATTCAAATGTCTTGACTATATGTGAATGTGCGTGACTATGCGTTATTTCTTCTCTTAGAACTGAAGCACACAAAACCGAGCAAGCATTATATCACCTTGATCTAAGACACGCACGCAACCTGCGTATGTGCGACGCAATTAAACAGCCGAGTAGTGGCGTTGTAGAAATTTGTATCGGGCTGAGGAGTGGGCACGTGTTTGATATGAAGGGGGGGGGGGGGGGGGGTCGCGGAGAGTGTCGAGCGTCATTTTGTGCTCTGCATCCCATGGCAGAAAAAAAATTCTGTACGGGGGGGGGGTGGAGGTCGTGCCCGGTTCTCTGTTTGCCATTCACTGCGATCAAAATAAACAACTGATTGCTTTGGTACAGCATTGTAGGCATGGATACAGAATAAAGTTTCAGAGAAAATGCAAATGTTTTTATAAACACCGAGGCGAATCATACGACGGTATGCTCAAGTAAGTTTCTCTAGTCACGAGTCTGTACTAGTTAGGCTGGCGTTGACTTGAAAACACACACGCCAAGCGCTCGCCAACTTGCATCAGATGGCAATGACATGAGCCCTCAGTGATCAGAGGCGTGCTAAAGATATTTTGAAGTCACATTTCGCGCTAATGGTACCAAAATAACGTCACTTTTTGACCGGATCTTGCGTGACATTCGGTTTATTTTTTGTTCCGCCGGAAGTGTTCCCTTCTCACACAGATTGCGCTAAGCCCCATGAGCAGCTTGAGAGCGCCAATATTTGAACGTATGGGCTTCTATGGAAGCTTCGCTACCAGTTACATTACCTTGGA